>NC_052359.1:71490386-71689568 GCF_009727055.1 Benincasa hispida | reverse complement strand
TATATATATATATTTACTTATAACACAATTATTTATACACATATTGATTTTAATTTTATTTAATTCCATTTTAATTGAATAATTTATTCTTTAACCACTCTTAAAAGTAGTTTATTTGCACTTTAGAAAAACAAATTTCACTATATAAATTGAAATTGAGTAGTTAATCTTAATTCAATATATGAAAATAATTAAATTAGATTTTTACATATTTACGTTTTGCTTCTTTTAAGAATATAATTTTAAATAAATGACCCGATTAACTCGAATCAACCCAACCTGGTTGGGTTGGTTACTTGGGTTGAAGAAATTTATAACCCGAACAATTGGGTTGGGTCTAAAAAGCCTTTCAACCCAACCCAACCCATGAACACTGCAGTATCATTGGATTTTCTAGGACTAGTGGGGTTGGGTTTTGAAAGATATGTATGGAAGAAAGGTAAAGAACAAAATGAACATTGAGATGAAATAACAATAGCTTTCATAAGATATGTACATATTTACACATTTATGTGAGACATGACAATTGGTGAAACAAAGAGCTAGGAAGACATATTCGTAGATTCCTTGTAACCAACCAACCACATGGGCATATAATAAGACAAGGAGAGATTGCTTTTGGGTTAGAGAAGGGTAGGTTTCTCCCACTCAAAATACCCAATCTTTCATTTCGAATGACTCGTAAAAGTTAACGTTATCATACGAATAAGAAAAACCCATAATTTTTTTAACAAATTATGCTCATTTTTTTCTAAAACCATCATATTGGATGCATATATTCTTTTGAATAAATAATAAATGATATAAGAGAGATATAGAGAGAGAAATTATAAGAGTACCTGTCTTACAAAGCCTTCAAGAGTAGAGAGTTTGTTGATGGCCAAAGTCATTTGCCCCATATAATTAGCCATATTGGGAGGGCTAATCAATGAATCAGAAGTGATGGTATCTGATAAGGATTGATTTAAGGCTTCAAGCCCTTGAGACAATGCTTCTTCACTTTCTTGTGTTGATTGTTGCAATGCACAAATGTTTAATATTTGATGCTCTGTTAACGGCTCTATTTGACCCATTATTATCTATTTGGACATAAATTTAATGGTTTGTGTTACGGTTTTGAATAAGCAATTTAGATTAATAATAAATTAAACTACTGATATTAATTATAAATAATGTTAAATGTAATGTTCAATGATTAAGATAAAATATTTGAATCTTCAGACTATAATAAAACAATATAAGCTAATTATTATTTTCCCCCCTTTTTTGAAATGTGGAAATTAACTTTGTTTAATTTAGAGAATGGTTTTAGAAACAATTTTTAGAAAAAGAAAAAAAAAATTCATACCACAAAAGCTATGCTTTTGTTTTATTTCCTCTATAGATATTGAAGACTAAAACATTCATTTCATACTTTTTTTTTTTTTTTTTTTTTTTTGATGAGGTAGGGGTGATTGTTAGTAGGTTTTTCAAAAAGTGAAAAGCTTACAATTTCGTCACAGAATTTGTTCACAATCAGTCAGGTATGATCGATATATATATATCTCCAGTAGGGTGATTTAAAAGAATTTAATAAATAAAAAATTAAATTAAAAAATATGTACTTATTTAAATTGGCCAGACGATCAAACTAGATCAACAACTATCAACTAGTAGACGGTCGGTTTGCATTTTTTGTCAATTGACACCGATCACTACCTTTACTCCCTCGACCGATCATGATCGGTTTCGGTCAACTGACTTTTAGTCTGTCATGCTCACACTTAGATTGAGGATTTGAACCTCTAACTTTTGATCAAGAGAATAAGTTGACCAATACCCTAAGTCGGTCTAGAGAAATTTTCTTTTCTTAATTCAATTTAAAGAAACTTAAAATATTAGTCTAAAATAAATATTTTTAAAAAAAATTAATAGAAAAAACACCTAAACAACCGGCTATAATATTATATGCAACTACTATTTCTACATTCATCATTATACACATTAAAAAGAAAGAAGGGGAATATAATATTCCTTCTATATTTGTTTTTATTGTTTTAGGAAAGCTATATTTTATAAGACAAAGTTTGAAATGATATTTTTTCTCAAAATATGACACCCAAAAATAAAATAAAATAAGGTTTAGAGAGGGACATAAAATTCTTTCCCATTTTCATTTGTTTCTCTCACATAAAAAAGAAATTGTAGTAAAGAAGTATTGCCTTTCTAGAATATTATACCTAATCGTTACATATTGTGGAAAATTTCAATACACTTTCGTCATTTAATATTACTTCACACTTTGGATATTTTCTCAGCAACCAAACACCTTAGGTTGTTGCATCCCATCCCATGATTTTACCTTTTTCTTATAACAACATTAAATTTGTGTCTTACCTTCCATATGTCTTCTTCCAACTATATCTAAATATTAACTCTGATCTTATAGATGCAAATTTATTCAATATACATGTTTCGAACATTGTAACCGACAATTTTATATATATAGTTATACACATGAGAAACATCGATTTTTCAAAATTATATTTTAACTTTGCATCTCAACCATTATAAGAAAGATTATTATGTTAGATAATTCTCTTAAATCTCATCGTAATACCAATAATTATATTGATTGTCTATATAAAGAAGAAATTAAGCTAATATAGATTTCTAGTTCTTTGATTGCCTTATAGGTTTTTACTATTACTTTTTAGGTGGAGTACTTTTCAATGATTATATTGCTCATGTTTTATTTTTGTTTTAAAAAATTAATATTCCTCATGTTAAAAGTTATATATTTCGACGAGTTAATATATGCTCAATTGTCAATGTGTTGAATCATGATATAATAATCATAGTCTTTAACACAACCATTACATTTTTCAAATTCAATAGTAATGTTTGACTTTGACTACATAACCACAAAAAAGAAAGGAAAAAAAACATTTATTTTAAAAAATAATTAAAAACCACTTTTATTACCTTCAAAATCAATCTTAGATATCTTTTTAATTATTAAAAAACAATATTGAGGGATAAAAATCATGTTTAGGAATGTAAAATCAAATATTAAATTAACTTTAAAGGATGTAATGCATATTTTGTAATAATTTTTAATCTTGCAAAAGTAATTTTAGTAATTCTAAAACACTTCCAAACATGAGTTAAATAAATCTTTTAAAATTTCTTACTAAAAAACACTCGGATTTTATAGTTTGGACTAAAAAAAATATTTAGGTGTATTTCGGGTTACACCTATCTTTATATTGTACCATCCAAGATATTCAATCAATATTTGTCACGTGACAAATTTTTAATTTTTAATTTTTAATTTTTTTAACTACATAATTAAGAAGGAGGCAAAAAATAGGTGCCGCAATATTAATAACCCAACTTCCTATATTAATCATCCTCCAAAATATATAAAATTCAAAACGTCCAAAAGAGTGAATAAAAGATGAGTCTTTTAACTCTTAGGTCCCGTTTGATAGTTATTTTATTTTTAGTTTTAATTTTTAAAATTAAGTTTATGGACACTATTTCTACCTCCAATTTTCTTCATTTATTATCTATTTTTCACCGACTTAAAAAACCAAACCAAATTTTGAGAACTAAAAAAGTAGTTTTCAAAAAATTGTTTTTGTTTTTGAAATTTGGCTAAGAATTCAATCATTATACTTAAATAAAAAATGATAATCATTTTATGAAATATGGAGGAAATAAACTTAAATTTTCAAAAACAAAAAACAGTTTGAATTCTCATTTCATTTTATTTTTGTTATACAAATTTGTTGCTATGATGATATTCTTATTATATTCATTTAATATATAGTGCTAAATTACACCTTGAAAACATATATATTGTCTAGTCTCAAACTTGCATGGTTTTGAACAAAAAGAAATTAGAAAAAAATATTAAAATATATAATAGTTAACTCATTTTACTATTCATCTCGAGGTTAAATGGTCAAAAGTTCGATTTTTTCATTCCACCGATAGTAAACAAAAAAATTGAAATTTAATTTAAGGTCAGTTTGTCATTATCTCAAGACTAAGTGTATAAAACGTACGTTATATATATATATAGTATAATATATATTTTTTTTTTTTTTCTCTTTTGTTTTTGCCTATATGAAAAGGTTGAAGAAAGAAGGAAACTTGGAAGTAAAAAATGAACTGAGAGATAACAATGAAGGGTACCTTAATGAGTTCAGACGGCCTAAAATCGCCCATCCACATGAAGCATCTCTCCGCCGGCGTCTTCCACATGCCGGAGACAAGATGGAAGACGTCCGACTTAGCCACCATCATCTTCAAGTTCAGAACCTCATCGTAATGGGCTAGGCAGCTGTCCACGAACAACCGCAGCTCATTCTCCGGTAGGTGCTCTTGCACTGCTGCTCGGAGCTCGCACATTAGTCGGTGGTGCTCCTCTTGCCACCGCCCGAATTCAATGTCGAACAACGCAGCATCTATAATGTTACAATATTAAAAAACTTAAGTTGATAAGTTAAGATATTTGGTCGAGAAAGATAAGTAGAGAGGGGAGATAAATATTTTTTAAAAAATTTGGAAAATAAGTATTATTATTATATTTTACACTAAAATATTGCAAGTGGAAAAAAAATGTTATATATAAGTGTTTGAGCCCAACATTTCAATACCAAATGTTAATAATGATTAGATTCTATTTGTTTTTTAAATATACATAGTATTATAATTGTAAATAACTATAATAATAAGTTAGTATAAATTTGTATTCTTAACGTTGCAACTCACCCACGTAGACTTGAAAATTAATACAAAGAAAGACAAGTGATTATGAATATAAACCGTTTAACTAATATCAGGTTAAATCACAAAAAAAAGTTTAAGTTGACAAGTGACGATAAATTGAATCTCATAAACTCGTAATTTATTGACGACGAAACGATGAGAGTTAGTGGATTATTATTACCGGAGCTGAGGTTATGGAAGCCAGAGGGAAGTCCTTGGTCAGGTCCTAAAATGGTGGCTCCTCCACCCAGAAACATGCCCTAATTAATCAACAATATATATTAAAAAAAATTAAACATCATTAGAGAAGAAAAATAATTAAGCTTCATCTTAAATCTTAATTAATATTATTGTATTACCTGAGTTCTTGCTCTTTGTAGCTCTTGCTCCAGCTGGGTGAGCTTAATCCTACTCATCTCTAACTGCTGAACATACGCCTGTAATTTAATTTAAAATACACCAAAAATTAATTACCTATAATTATAAAAACTCAATTTAATAATAATAATAATTAAAAAAAAAACCTTTTTTCTTAGCCTGCTTTTTCTAGCGGCCTCTCGATTTTGAGCTAATCTTCTTAGGGTCTGAAAAATAACAATCAAACAAATTGCTAGAGTATTGATATAATATTAAATTTACTGTAATTTATCGATGAATGAAAGACCTTCGGGTCTGGAGTCTTGGGTCCTTCTTGCTCTGAGCTTGAGGTTAGCCCTTTTTTGTTGGCCTCACGCTGGACAAAAATAAAATAAAAGAAAAACAAAAAATGATGTTGTGTAATTTTTATAAATATATAAAAAAAAATAATAGGCTTAATTAATTAGTTAATTAATTAAATAATTAAAATACTTTAGGAGGTTTGGGATGAGGTTCAGTTGTTGTAATTTGGGTTGGGGGTGGTCCAGATGCAGTGGCTCCATTGCTACTGCGTTGGTTGGCCAACTCTTTGGACGGCTCAGATGCTTTGATCTTTGAATCACCATGGTTTATCATTCCTGTATTTCCCTACACCAAATCCAAATTCATTATTCTTCTCATTCTCCCCAAAATTTTAAAAAAATATATAGTCGTCTTCTTCTTCATATTCTTTTCTTATTCCGTTTTAATAATATAACTAATCATCAAGTTGGGGAGAAGATAGAGTTTTTTTTCTTTTTTTTTTTTAATTTACTTTCATTGGTAACGGTTCGACATGCATCGGCTGCGACGGGAAGATGTTCAACGTTGGAGGTCTCATCCCGGAACTCTCTACAAATAAAAGTACACTCATCAAGTTAAGTTGATGGATTACGATAAATTTACCAAAAGAATTTTATTTTTAATGCATGTAATGAAACTTTGGTTCATATCCCAAGAGAGAAGATAATGGAAGGGGGAAAAAGGAATAAAATATATTCCCCATATCCTTAGTACATGATGAAATTTATATGAAATGATCAGATTGTTGTATGCATGAAAAGAAAAGGGAAATATACTAAAACCCAGAAAGAGAAAAGGAGAATAAAAACTAAGGGAGAGAGAAAAAAAAAGAGTGTGGTTGTAAGTGGTCAAAAAAGTACAATCCAAATAAAAAAACACAGAGAAGATCAGATCAAAAAAATCAGTAAAATCTCATGTTGTTAGTGTGAAAGAATCATCACAGAGAACCCAAAAATGGAATTTTGAGAGTAATAATTCAAAATTTTCAACAAAATAAATAAAATAAAAGGACAAAAAAAGGGAAAAATACGTCTTTGGTCTTGAGCAGTGGTTGTAGAGGGTTCTTGTCCATCAAGATAGAGAAAAAGAGCTTGATCTAATTCCCCCAAATCATCTCCTCCTCCATCTTTGCTTCTAAAAAATTCAACCAAAAAAAGAAAAAAAAAATCAAATCAAAACCAACAAAAATAATTAAATTAATAAATAAATAAGAATAATTTAAAAAATTACAAGAAATTTGAAGAGATGGGAGGGAGATTCATGGAGAAGGGTAATTGATGATGATGATGATGATCAGGGAAATTGGGGTTTTGGAAGTTGAATAATGAGGAATTTTTTGAGTTTGATGAGATGACAAAGCTTGGAGTTTGGAGAAGTTGAGGTTGTTGTTGCTGCTGATGATGTTGATGAAGTTGTTGTTGTTGTTTTTCTTCTTCTTGTTGAATTGCTTGTTGGATGATGGAGGAGCTTTTAATATTGGAAGAAGCCATTAAACTTGAGCTCTTTCTTCTTCTTCTTGTTGATGATGAAGACGATGAAGATGATGAAGATGAATCCTTTGAAGATTTCTTGAGTAATTACCCCATTAATGGCTACACCAAAGCTTCAGCTCTCTCTCAACCAACCTTTTTGTTTTTGAAGTATCTTTTGATTTTGATTTATATTTCTCACATATTTGGATGATTATAAGAGAGAAAAAGAAAAAAAAAGAGAGAGGCAATGAAGTAATTAGGAGAGAGATAGAGATGATCAGTCGGTTATGGAGAGAGAGAGAGAGAGAATGGTTTGAATTGAATGAAAAGAAAACAAGAGGGGTAGAAGGAAAAAAAGTTTTTCTTTTTCTTTTTATTTTTTGAGTTGAACAATTGTAAGATAGGACCGAGCCATCAACTTTCGAGATAGTATATATATCATCGATTGAACTATGTTAAAAAAAATAAAACTTATTTTTATCAAATCGAGTATAGTTGAATTGATATTTGAATGTGTTAGAAATCATAAGATCCGTGGTTCAAATTTCTACTTCAAAAAATTTTATTTTTTATTTTCTCTCTATAAGAATTTATAGACTTTCCATAAATTAAAGTTTTTCACAAATACCCTCTCTCTTCTAAGAGGAAGAAAATGTCTCCTTTTCTTTTTCTTCCTTTTATTTTTTTTTATATTTTTTTCAAGTCAAAGGGTGGAAATAATCTCGATTAAAATTGAAAATTTACCATTTTTCTTCGTTGATTTATGTCGAGGATGTGTTTTTATAGATGAATTTGGGTTGAGTTGATGTATTTAATTAGACAAATAATTATTTGGTTTCTTTTAATATTTTTAAAATTACTTCCAAAAATATTTTTTAAACTATTTAAAATCAATTTGACGATATAAAAATTACATTTAGAAATGTAAAATTAAACATGATATTAATTTCGAGCGATTAAATGCATGTTTTAAAGTGATTTTTGAATATGATAAAATGATTTTGACCATTTTAATCACTTCCAAACATAGATTAAGATTAATAGATTAGATGTGTCATTTGGTTTATGATGTTGTGTCTATGATGTAAAAGTTTCGAAGGGTAAATATAATAAAATTAAGTTAAAGGGACTAAATTTATGATTGGAATAGAATTCAAACGAATTTTGGTAATATATATTATGGTGTGTGATATTTTACTTTATATTTTAGAAACGTTAAACTCGAAATTTTTTTACACCAGTGCATGAACACAAAAGCTAACAATACCTTTGTATTTTGCGGAGAGAAAAAGGAAATATTCGCTATCTGTTAATATCATTAAATGATTACATTTTTCTTTTCTAAACGTGTCAATCAAACCCAAAATATCGCGCCAGATTACCTTTTACGGTTATAAAACGATTCAAAAATTTCGAGGACATTACCAAAACTTAATAAATTTAAAATTAAAATATATAACACAAGAATTGAAAAAAAAATGTTATATTCCTAATTTTCCATTATAGTCCAAAAATAAAAACGAGAAGCTAAATTTTATTAATCAACCAAGCTCTTGGTATGAATTATTTTATAATATACGTGTTATTATATGAAAATTGTATAATATCATATAAAATAAATTAAAATTAGATGTACTAGTTTACTATTGACATTTTTATGTCAAAATAATAATAATA
This sequence comes from Benincasa hispida, assembly GCF_009727055.1. Classification (NCBI taxonomy): domain Eukaryota; kingdom Viridiplantae; phylum Streptophyta; class Magnoliopsida; order Cucurbitales; family Cucurbitaceae; genus Benincasa; species Benincasa hispida. The sequence goes on along the minus strand of NC_052359.1, from coordinate 71,680,962 downwards.
ATAATAATAATAGTGATACTAATTAAAATAGGCGGCTTCTCTAACTTGGCTTGTTGTCCAATAGAAAAATCAAAATTAAAAATCCTTCATTCTTTGACATTTTCTCACTCAATTATTGAGGAAATTTCAAAATATAATATATGTTTTTCAGGTGCTTTCAAACAAGAAGAAAATGGAAGGCCACCAATTTTCAATTTCAAGTGTTCTAAATAGTCAATTATTTGGCTAAATTTCATTCTAGAAAAATGAAGGAAAAAGAAAATAATTAGGGAAAGTAAAGGGCATATTTTGATTTGATTTCTAAATGCTTAAAAAAACGTTTTTAATTATTTAAAATCTCAATATGAATAGGCTCCAACGCTCCTCTGATAGCCATACGATTTTTTATTGGTTTATAATATATATTTTTTTTATCTCTAGAGTAATAATTTAGTTCCTAAACTTTGGTTTATAATGATTTTTTTAGCTATTTTCAATTTTGTAATAATTTAGTACTTAAAATTTAGTATGTAACAATTTAGTCATTGTATTTTAAAATTTGCCACGTGTAGTATCTATTGTGAAAATTAGTGTTAAGATTTAATGATATTTCTTGAATAGGTAGATCAATAAACTAATTAAGAACGGGAATATATTTATAAACTACAAAGTCTATGTAGTTAAATTATAAAAATTGACATTTGATTTTGATGAAATTTTTTATGATAGGAATTAAATTGTTATAATTTTGAAAGTATATGGACTAAATTGTTAGATACTAAAATTAAGGGACTAAATTGTTGATTTCATGAAAAATTAAGGACCAAAAGTATTTTTTTAACATTTTTTATTTTCAAAATTTATTTACGTTTATAAATAATTACCTTCCATTTATGGATTTTTTTGTATTGTTATTTATTTTTCAAAATTCAAGCTGAGTTTTGAAAATTAAAATAATTATTTTTAATTATTGACATTCTTTAGGAAAGATCAAAATTATTGATAAAAAATTGTGAGCGAATAATAATATTTTTTTTAAAAAAAAATTAATAATTATCAAACAACGTCTAAGATTATGATGATTGACCAATTTTCTAATCACTTCTATTATTGTTAAAACATATTAACATCTATAGAAAAATTTTGTTAAAAAACACCGAATAGTTGAATTTCGGTGGAATTACATTTATAAAAATTAGTTTATATACTAATTTATAACTATAATTTCAATTCCATCTTATAGTTTTATAAGTTCCATTATATAAATATTATTCTATTGTTTATTTGTTTTTTTTAAGTACAGTAACTACGGAGTGGGAGATCGAATGTATCTTCGAAAATTCTAAGAAAGAAGGTTATATCAATTATACTTGAACAACGCTTACTTTGAAATTATCCTATTATTTGTTAAAGTTTACTAAACTCCTATAATCAATATATCAAAATTATTATGAATATCTAAAATGAATTGTCAATGTAATATTTTAAAAGTCAATAGTTCAATAATTCTCTTGCAGATATCCATTTTAGTTGAAAGGGATAGTTCCTTCAATTCATTTGCATTAGGTTTTTTTTTTTCCTAAACTATTATAAGGTATATTTGGCTTGAACGAAACAATTACATCTTCATCCTAACATTTAGGATTCTATAATCGATGTCTAGAGAGAATATCATATAATTCTATCAGTTGTAAAATAGTCTTTTAAAGCTTGATTACTTTTTGTCTTGTATTTTCTTTAACTAAAAATCTTTTATGCAATGGTTTCTATTGTATGAATTAGATATATATAGATTCGGAGTTCATAAAACCCAAACGAGTATTTGGTAAAAAAGAGAATGATTCGAAACAACAATGATGAACCTAAAGAGACACAATCTTGAGGAACATGTTGAAGATTATTCTACAATTGAAAGGATGTGGAGAACTCATAATCTTTAGAAGATAACACGATTTACTCTTTCCATGTGTATAGGGTGAGATTCAAATATCAAAACAATATATTTTGTACTATTGAGTTGCATATGCTCAGGTTGTCTTATGGTAACATCATTAGTGCTTAAAAAATTATAAATACAATAATGAAACTTAAAAAATATAAGGATTAGAATGATATTAAGGTAAAGTAAAAGGATTAAAAATGTAACTCAACATAGAAAAAGAAAAAGAAAAAAAAGAGAGGAGAAATTCTTTTTTAAGGTTTCTCAAAAAATGGAAGGATTGTTTAAGACAACAATATTCTTTCTAGTTGAAGTTGACTTGATTGCTTCATTTCATTAAATAGAATATTAACTGGACAAGATTAAATAATATTCATAAATAATGTTTTGTAAGCATCTTCAAATTAAGAGGATTGGGAAGGTATTAAATAAAAATATAATATTTCTCCTCTATATATTTAAATGAATTGTGCTGACTAATTTTTCATAGCATGAAATAAACTTCATCAATCAAAACTTTATATTATGTTAGTTCACCTAAGTAAAGAAATCAATTCTAATAAACTGATATATATATATATATATATATATCACTTCTTGATAGGTTATATACTTTATGTTCGCTAATATGTTTTAGTCAGTAAAGTAGTATAAAATCTAGGTATATATAAAAATGAACTTTAGATTTAATATCGAGTTAATATGAAAAATATAATCCGCGTTTCTATATATCATAACAGCCTAACATTTTTCAATCGAAGACTCTTCTTCTTATACTTAATGTGAATCTTTACCGACCCTAGCTTCATTATAAATTGTACGATCCCTATATAATTCTATTTTCGAGTTAGACTTTTTTGTCACACATAATTATAAACTAATTTCAATGTGTTCAATAATTATATTATGACATAACCCTACTATTATTTAGTTCAATGTTACTATTGTGGGGAGGATGAGCATGTGAGATAGAGAGGAGAAAATAAAAAAAAATTAAAAACAAAATAGGCAATAGAGAAAGAAAGAAAGAGATTATTGTAAGAGTAGGTTAAGTATTATTTTTATTTAGTAATTATACTAAATAAATAATAATCTAGAATATTTGATCAAAATTCATTTCATTATGAACATATGTTTTTCCTTACCACATCTCTATAATTATTTCAAGATTGTCCATTTTCACAAGATTTTCATATAGCTAGGGAAGATTTATTTATAAAATATTGACGCAATAATACTATTTATAATATATATTAGTTTTAATAAGATTAGACTAATAGAAGAAGGCGATAATAGTATTTGAAATAATTCTTTGGGAAAATTTTATCTAAACATTAGCATGTATAATAAGTCCAACTTTGTAGCGTAATTATTATTTAAGATCTATGGTTAAAAAACCCATATTATCTATTTTAAGAACTATTTTTAAATATAGAAAATGAAATAACTTATTTATGAATATAGTCATCGTCTATCAATGTTATACACTACTATTTATAGTCGATGGACACTGATATTTTATTATATTTAATCTATTTATCCAATAATTTTACGATTTAAAATAATTATTTTTATTTTAGTGAAAAATAAAATATTTAAAAATAGTGTTAATTATATTTTTTTAAAATTTAGTCTCGAATTTCGAATCTAAATTGTTTCACCATCCCATTTAGAAAAGGTTAAAATACAAAATTTATCTGTAATATGTATAGGATACCTTTTCTTTTTTCTTACTTCAAATTTCCTACCATCAATATATGCAACAATTTTTTTACGAGAATATATGCAATAAAATTATAAAATCACGATGATACGAGAATCCAAGAATTATATATTTTTAAATGAGAAAGGCTAGCTTTGATGTGTATAGAATTTTGTGTCTACTTTCGACGTGACAAATTATTTTAGGTCTAATAAGTGATTATAACATGAATCATACAAAGTGGGTAATATGTGAATATGTCCCGGTCATTATAATAAAACATGAATTAATTTTAGTTGGTCTAAAACAATACAATAGATTTTAATACATATGAATGTCATCGTCACACTTCATTAAGTGAATTGATAATAATTTGATTGAAAAAAATTAATACTTAGAAGATCATAAGATTGAAACTACATTAAAAGAATCGAGTGGATTGATTTTTTAGTTCTAACAATATGTGAGACGAGAATTTTAGAATGATTAACTTCTTTTTATTTAGCGTACATTTTATATCAATTGAGTTATGTTAGTGTTTGTTAGCAAAATTAACTCATACAATTCGAAGATACAACCCGCTTTGTACATGTTACAAGCGTTGTAAAGTGCTACAAATGATATAATCCTGATCATTCATTTGGAGATATATGAGTGAGGGTATCATATACAAAGAGTTTGTATAAGACCGGACCACGAAATGGTTAGTATCATTATATAACACCGTTAATAATAGAGACTTACATTTCACCAGGATGACCATACGTGACATGACCTTAATCATGAGTGATTTGTGAACTATTGCTCATGAAGATGGTCCTTTGATTTGTATAGATGAGAGTGGGCAGATTGCCAACTCAATATGCTTACCATTTTTGGGATTCGTTTGATTGAGGAGTTGGGAACACAGCTACACAAGATGAAATTCACTCATTCCCTAATGTCGGGGTAAGTAGATAAATTGCTCTTTTAAAGGCTGATTCCGGAGCTTAAATAATGTGGTCACACTCTCTCTTAGCCTGAGAGGGGCTTGGTCATAGTTGGATATGACTTATTGTTCGTTAAAGGTGTTAGAATATACTAGCAAGCAACAGAAGCAAATTAGATCAATAAGCATTATAATTCATTAATTTGGGCTATAAATTAAGTATGCTCATAAACTAATAAGAGGGTTTCAAGACATACCTTTGTAGAACCACTTGAATCTCGAATTCAGTTGCAAATCTTCTCCAAATCTACTTGTGAACCACCGTAAGACCTTTCCTACTATTCTCTTGGTGTCTTAGATTGAGTTGTAGGACTCAAAATAAGCTTAAATAAAGGGAATTTGGAGAAGAAGCACACTGCTACACCTTGGAAGAATACCTCATTCAACTAGAAAGTTTTTCAACAAAAACTCTTGAAATGCATCAGTTTGTATGTCTGATTTCCACTTCAATCTTCTCTATTTATTGCAAGACTATCATGCAATGAAGATTGTTGCATGAAGAGCAGCTCATGCTTGGAAATTTGACTCAAGGTATGGTGGGAAATGAGTGAGCTACTTGGAAAATAAGTGAGATCTCCCAGTTTTTTTTTTTCATTTTGCATCTTTTCCAATTTTTGATTTATTCAAATTGATTTTTGGTTTTCAAAATTGAAATTTTTATTAATTTTACAAAATTAATTCATTAATTAATTTTCTAATAAAATTAATAATAAATAAATAATTTAATTAATTCAATTAATTTAATATCAAACATTAAATTAATTTAACACTAATTTCACCATCATGAATCCCTATTCATGAATTTAATATTTAAATCATATTTAAATATTAATTGATTCTCCAATTACGTTTAATTCCAAAATTAAATGCATAATTAAATCACATATAATTACTAATTCTCTTAATTCTAATTTGAATGTTTCAAATTAACTTATTACACTACTCTAAGGTTAATCCATTTACGAGCTAGTAGGGGGACCTTGTGGATCTACAGATCATGGGCTCCAACGATTCGAGATTAATTGGCTAAACTCCTTACGCCGAATTAACCTCCATTCGTTAACTAATGGGTCGCTCTACTAAAGTCCATAGTTGCACATCCCTCACTGTAGATTTATTATGTCTACTCGATATAACCATGATTAGTAAGTTAACCTTTCACATGTTGTTCGTAATAACGGCTGGGTCAAATGTCTGTTTTACCCCCGAGATTACCTCTTGTTCCTTAAGTCCCATTGATCCTCTAATGAACAATTGGTTTGTGATCTGATCAACAAACCGAGTCCCTTTCAGGCCAATGAAAGGGTGAGGCCCTTTGTTCAAGACTTGGAGTCAGCACTTAAGGGAACAACCTCTCTACTATCCCTGAAAGTGGGTAGGAGTAAATTCCATCTTGCACCCCATGTCGCCAGCTATCTACCCATTTTTACCCCTAAAATGTGTTGGAGTTAATGTCCTAAATCTCGTAGGGTCCTGAAGTTTGTAAACACTTGTATGAACAAATGTTTTTGATGTAATAATATGAGATATTTTCTTCATCGTTGTCTATAAAATATGAGATATTTTATTTGCATTAACCATACACCAATAAACTAGGATCCTTGTTTATCGTTGTAACTTAAGCATATATGTGGAGCATACAAGTGGATCGTGCTTTAAGTGATAACCTAAATGGTCTGTAGTATATGGATAAAGAAGGGAAATCTTATCCTTGTGACACTACGGATACGACTCGGTTTGTAGATGTTATAAGTGTTGTGAAGTGCTATAGATGATCTGATCCTGATCATTTATGTGAAGACATGCGAGCGGGAGTGTCCTATACAAAGGAGTTTGTATAAGACCAGACCACGAAATGTTTAGTCTCGTTATATAACACCGTTGATGACAGAGACTTTCATTTCACTAGGATGACCATAGGTAACATGACCTTAATCTTGAGTGAGTTGGGAACTCCTGCCTATGAAGGTGATCCTTTGATTTGCATGGGTGCGAGTGGCCAGATTGCCGACTCAAACCTACCATTTTGGGGATTCGTCTAATTGGGGAGCTGGGAACTCAGCTACACAAGATGGAATTCACTCATTCCTCGAAGCAGGGGTAAGTAGATAGATTGCTCCTTTAAGGGTTGATTTTGAGGCTTGAACGATGTGGCGCCACATACTTTCTCATGGCTCGAGAGGTGTTCAATCATAGTAGGACTATGATGTATTGTTCATTAGAGGAATTAGTGGTACTTAAGAAGTTAGATGTAACTACAGGGGCAAAATGGTAAATTGGCTTAGCTGTACTTACGAGCGATCTGTGAAGGGTTATTGTACTGTTGATTGGTTATATCCAATGGACACAGAATATATATCTGTAGTGAGAAGAGTGCAGCTATCGGTCTTTAGTGGAGTGCCCGACAGTTAACAGATGATGGATTTCGTGATTAAAGAGTTTAGTCAGCTATTCACGTACCATTGGAGCTTGAAGCTACATGTCCATAAGGTCCCCTTGGTAGCTTAATGGATTCAAGTTGAGAATCAGTTTTTGGGTTAATTTGAAGTGTTCAAATTAACAAGAGGGTATTTGATTATATATGATATAATCTGTTCAATTATATGTGATATAATTGTTTTGATGTATGAAATACATTAATTGGAGGATTTTGATATAAATATGATCTATATTAAATAAAGGAGAAATGGATTGTGGTTTAAATATTACATATGATGTGATATTAAAACTATATGTTATAAATATAATATGATAAGTTAGTTATTATATTTATTTATAATTAAACAATTATATGATAATTATGGTTGGTTATTTTCTCCATTAACCATGAAAGTGGGAGGTTATTTTTAGTTTTGAATAATTGAAGGCTAAAATGAAAAGAGTTTTTATTTTTACAAGAGACCACTTCATAAGTATCACTACTGATCGTTTAGCTCATGAGAGACTACACGATAGCCTTCAAGTGAGAGACTAAACGATTGTGTAAAGAGAATTTTACTAAACAACTGTGTAAACGATCTAGCGTGTTTTACTAAATGATCGTGTACCTTCGAGATTTACGAAATGATCAAGCATTCACATTCTATACGATAGACAGTACCTTCTCCCACTTGCTTGATTGTGTAGTTCAATCGTTTCCTTCCTCCATCCCTCTACCAAATTCACACAGAGCCCACACCTCCTGAATTCTCATTTCGAGAATACCAAGGTTGCCGAGTGGTGGTGTCGAAGGGTGCTTGTTCAAGGAGAAGACTGTTCGTGACCACTAAACGATTAGCTAGGCGACTTAACGATAGCGAGAGGTTGTTGTCCACTTATTCACGAGATCGAGAGATCTTCAGAAGAAACATTCTTCAAAGTTAAGTCTCTCATTCCTTTTTGTATTTAATTACTTAAGCATGCTGTAGTTTTGTTAAGATGTAGAACTTTTCTGTATGTTTGTGAATGCGTTTAATTTTTTCACAATGGGCTTGGTAATATCTTATTTCCGCTCACTGGTTCTCTTAAATAAGGGTTCCTTCAAAATGGAGGTTTATTGAGACGACACTATTGAGCCAACCCTCACCTATGCAAATCTAAGGATAATCTGGAATAAATAGAAGTTCATAGTTAGCTCAGGATTAAGGTCAAGTTACCAGGTCATCGCTTTGAAATAGTCAGTCTTAAACAATCAACAACGTTATAAAGTAAGAGTGACTAATTTCGTAGTCCGATCTTGTACAAATCCATTGCACAAGACACCCCCACTCCTCATGTCATAATATGTACAAATTATGATCACATCGCCTGTAGCACTTTACAACTTGTAACAACTCAAGAGTGGGTCTCATCCAATAATATTACCAGAATAAGACACCCAACCTTATTCAGAATAAGTTTTATTGTTTATAAACTATGTGTTTTAAGATATAAAACCCAACAAGAGGAATCAGTGGTACTTAAGGAGTCAGATATAACTATAGGGGCAAAATGATAATTTTGCCCCAACTGTACTTGGAGTAATTTGTGAAGGGTCATCGCGCTGCTGGCTTGTTATATTTAATGAACACAGAAATATATCTATAGTGCGAAGAGTGCAGCTGTCAGTATTTAGTGGAATGATTGACAGTTAAAGAGTTTAATTAATTATCCAAATACCATTGAAGCTTCAATCTACAGATCCATAAGGTCTCCTCTGTAACTCAATAAAGATTTAATTGAGAATTAATTTTGGATTAATTTTAATTATTCAAATTAATTGAGGAAAATTAATTATATATGATATAATTATTTAAATTAATCATATGTGATATTATTAATATAATGTATTAAATACATTATAATATAAAGTATTTTGTGAGGAATTTGAATATGATTCAAATACTAATTATATGAATGAGATTCATATAATTAAATTTAATACAAATATGATTTATTTTAAATATCATAAATAGTATAGAGGAATTAAATATTTAAATATGATTCGAATATTAATTATATGGATGAGATTCAGATAACTGAATTTAGTATAATTGTGATTTATATTAAATGTCATGCTTTGTTGAGAGAAAATAAAACTATAGATTATATTGTATTTGATACAATATAAAACTATAAGTTATGTGTGATATTTGATATAATATATAATATATATTATGATTAATTTAATTTAATTAAAGAAAGGAAGTTACAACTCTCTTCCCCTAATTTCTCTCAAAACAAATGTGCAATGAGGGGTTATTGACGGATTCTCCATCTTCCTTTTTTTAATAGAAAAGAGTGCTCTCTGAGGAAAAAAAAACCTCTCATCTCTCATTCCTCTTCAAAAAAATTGTGCAAAGTCCACCACTCCGGCCCAATTCTCATTCCAAGAGAATACAGAGAGTTCTCAAGTGGTGGTGTCTTGGTCTGGAGATTGGATTGTGATCGTGGAACGAGGGATGACGAAGAAGATTGGCTTCAAGGGTAAGTGTTACTTCTTCCCCTCTTCTTCTCCTTGTAAAAGCATGTTGTAAATTTTAAGTTTTAATGCATAGTCTACTTTGTTTTGATTATGTAAAACTAAAAATGGGAATGATCCTCGTTTCCAGTGTGAAACCTTCTTAAAAAACAAGGTTCAAAACTAAAATACCAAGCTCAAGGCCATAATGAGCCACAAACTCAAGCGCTGGTGGGGCTCATTTTGAACTCCTTCCTAACCGAGGTCGAGTCCAGCCTATATTTAGGCCATGAGGGTGCAATTTGCATAGTGATTGTTAGGGAAAAGTGATGACTTGAGGAGTCTGAATCCGAAGAGGAAGAAGAAAATCCTAGGTCGTCTAGCCTATGAATAATGTCATAGTTTCATAAGAAACTTCAAACTTTTCTACATCTAGGAAGGGTTATTCTTGTATAGGCCACATCTACTTTAATTAAATACATTATTGAGCATGCAGAGATTATGTGACAATCTTCATCAATAACTACTTCATCAAACATGTTTTTCTTTTTAAATTTTTGTTCTTTTCGTTCGTCCATTAATTTATTTTGAAATGGAACACCCAAAATCTCTTTTCTTTTATAAGTTTAGCTAAAAATTTTATAAATATTTAAAAAATATTATTCAAGCCGAAATAAAAATGGAAATAGTTTAAAAATGAAGCCCTTATCTAACAAACCTCAATAATTCATTTTTAGAAATTTCAACGTGTCAAAGATTTTTTTTGTTAAATTAAGCTACAAAATTGAAGGAATAGGGCCTTACAAAATATGAAATGGTTGAATTGAAATTTTAGAATAAATATGTCTTTTTTTTTTTAAAAAAAAAAAAAAAAAAAAAAAAAAAACTTCAAACTCAATGTACATATAACAAAATTGATAATGGATGTTAATTTGACATATAAATTAGTAGTAATTGATATATATATAATATATCCATTTCTTTGATATTTAGATATTCAAATCTTCATATCCACATTTATTGTATAAAAAATGATAAAAAGAGTGAGATATAAATTCTAAGAAATTATTAATTATGGGCTTGAATTTTAACGCTACAAGGTTAAAAGCCCTTACTAGAATGAAGTCATTAGGATTAGTTGAGGTTGATTGATGGCAATGACAATATTTATTCAAACACTCTAGTTTACAAAAATGATATTAGATTATTTGGTATTTCATACCCATTCTTATTATTTTAGTTTTAATAATTGTAAAATTTCAATATGTGTTTCACACATAAAAGATTAAAAAAAAAAAAAAAAATTGACATCAAAGGATATGTTTTCTTCTTTCCATAAAACGGTAGCTAGAGAGAGATCATAATAATGAATTTGCTCATTAATGTTACACTTTAACGTAGAAAATACATGTATTGTAATACTCTTAAGTTGTATATTTTCAACACTCAATTCTTAAGTATTTGATATTTGCTTTACACTCTCGTGTATTTAATACTCGTATCCGTTAAATGAAATTTGTAATGCAAATAGAAGGGAAGTTAAAGAGAGGGAAGTTAGAGGGGTAATATAGGAATTTTAGAATATATGTTGAGCGAGAAGGAAAGAAAGAAAAGCAAGTATGAGTGCTATGAAGTAGATACTTCATAGAGGTAAAGAATTTGTATCGGACATGTATCAGATATCGACACCTATAGATACTTTCTAAATACGTATCTGACATACGATTTGACGTATCTATTTTTACGCTTACTTTCTTTTAAAGAGAAAAAGATAAGCAATTCAGTTATTTTTTTTCCAATCTAAAACTAAGTAACCTATTTAAAAAGTTCACTATTTGGGTCAAAAAATAAAAGGGAAAAACAAAAGATTAAACCCTAAAATCATTTCATATTCATTTTCACATTTGAGTCATCACAAAATCAACTAAAATATAACGCATTTGAATATCTTTAATAATTCAATGAAGAAGTTCTTTGTTTATCTTCATACTTCTCCTTTTAATCTTATTTTTCTTCTCTAATAGTCAATTTTCTATTGCATTTTATTGACTATCGTAATTCAATATTTTAGATATTATTTTTTTTTGTATTGTATTTCAGTATTTGTATTATATTTTGTATTATTGTCTTTAACTCGTATGCTAAATTTTTAGTTTTATTTTTTAAGAAAAAACATATCTTCAATGTAAGTCTTTTAGAAATTGACGTATCATTGTACTCTATTGTATCTGTATCTACGTTTATGCTTTACAGTAGGATGATATTTTTAATGGGTTTTTTTTTTTTTGAGGAAATTTTAAATGAGGGTTGTTTCACTTTATCTTTTACTATTATTATTATTATTCATATTTATTTATTTTAGTTAATTAATTATCATGGAAGCAGTTGACGGGGAAAATGCAAAATTAGAATTGACCTTTGACGTGGCACTATTAACACCGTTGATGCTACAAATGAAGTTAGAAACTGGGCCCGGTTTTGGGATCGGACGGTTGAAAGTCATTGTCAGGAAATTGGTGGGGCCTACAGAGACCGCCCCCACTTTTCCCGCTATTTTTATATTCTTGGTCTTCTAACCACTCCGGAACACAAGCACCTTTCTAACTGCACATCAAAAAAAATATTTGTATTTTGAAATTTGTTCCAATTCTTTAAAAATAAATTTTTTGTTCCGTTTTAGTTTTTATATTTTTAAATATTCAAAATCATCTACTTCTCCTAATAATTCTTTAATTTTTACCACAAAGTTACTTTTGATTGTATAAATTTTATATAATGAAATGTAATATGTGAGTATGTTTTCAAAATTTATAATAAAAGATATTAATATATTACAAAAGATCTTTTTAAAAATAAACAAAAAAAAATTAATAGTAGAGATTAAATTTAAGATTTATTCAAACTACGTGGACTATAATTATACATTTGAAAGTACAACGACTCAAATTGAGCAAATTCCAAATTAGAACTCAGTTGGAGTTTTAACTAATCATATATGTTAACATTTCATTTTGATAATGTATATTGAGACTAGTTGAACTTTAGTTTATGTTTTTTTTTTAATAAATCTAAATTTAGTCTCTAATGTTAGTTTATTATTGAACTTTTTATAATAACTTTTTTTTTTTTTTGGTTGTAGTATAACAATTATGGGGAGAAGGATCTCACTTTCGCTATAATAACTTGCTATTATTTGTGAGTCTTTTTTCCTATAAATGGGAAAGATATTGTAGTATTTTTTCTTCAATGAAAATTATTATTATTATTATTTAATCAATTTTGATAATTTTTTCTTTTGAAGTACTAAATTTAAGTTTAGTGAAAGTATAGGGACTGTAATTGGAAATTTGAGAAGATATAAGGACTAAAATTAAACAAATCCCAAAATACATATATTAAAACGATATTTTTATCTAAACTATTTTTAAAAAATATATATTTTGGATAAATTTGTGTTTTTATTCACATTTTAAATTTTCACCAAACTATCCAAAGTTTCATTAAAAATTTCTCATATGTCAATAAATTAACAACAAAATGAAAAGTAATTTGACATTTCTATTATATCATAAAAAAATTAGAGAAACATAACAAAACAAGCAACAAATATCTCTAATGTGGACCAAATATTAATAATATATTTCAACGAGTGAAATGTTTATTTTTATTTAAAACATTTTTTTGTGAATTTTTTATATTTACAATGTTGTCATAAATATTCATTGACTTCGACATTTTATTAATGCATTTATCAATATTTTCATACAAATAAGACCTTTTTCGTCGACATTGACAACTAAAAAGGAAATTATCCAAAATAGCATTTCTAGTTTTCACATAACAAATATAGCATGCTTTTTGAAAACTCGTTAAAAGAATTTATCTCGAGCCTTCTTGGATGAGATTAGCCCCGAAATTGAATTTGAAACGTTAAGAATTCAAATTATCCAGCCTGTTGAAAGGCTGAAAATACCCTTACTTGAAAAAACTCTTCATATAAATAGAAAGCATTCTAGCTCCTCACTTCGTCCGAGATCTCCCTGCATTTGTCTTGAAATTTTCCTAGTCTCATTAATTATTTGCATCCTTAAGCATTATTATTGTAGAGGTATTCCATTATTTCCTTCATTTAGTCTATGGTTTCATTTTAAATTAGCGTTTGGTTGGGGTTTTAGAGTCTATCTGAAATACATGAAAAATATGGGTTGCATATTTTATTTTCTTCAATGTTTGGGCCTTTTTTTTTGTATATCTTATTTGTATTTGATGATTTTATGGATACTTCATCCTATCTCGAGTCAAATATGTTTGAATCTCGATCGAGATTGGATGAAGTGGGCTCGAGATCTATTGAATGTGTCTCGAGATTGGGCGGACTATTAGGTTTTGGGCATTCTGTATATGATCTCGGGGTAAATGTGGCCTGAGATCGTCCTTGAGATCTTATACAGAATGGGACCAAAATCCTATTCTCGTGGCACGCTAATGTAAATGGCTTGAGTTCTTTATAATTAGTACTCAATCTTGTGCGATTTTTGTTGGATTGTATGTCCTAAAACTCGCAGTTTGTAAAATTAAACATATTCTATTTGTAAAAAAATGTTATTAAAGTTATGTTTAATAAAATTGTTATTGAATATATAAATTGTACTATATCCAATAAACTAAGATCCATGGTTATTACATGAATACTTGGAATTTATGTAGAGACATAAGAATGGATCAAGTTCAAGTAGATAGCCAAAATGGTCTATAGTATACGAATAAGGTTGGGTACCTTATTATGGTAACACTATTGGATGCGGTCTATTTTGTATTTAGTACAAATGATGTGATCCTGAATCATTTATGTGGAGACATGCAATTGGGGGATCCTATGCAAAGAGTTTGTGTAAGACCGGACCAAGAAACAAGTCACTCTTACTTTATAATGTTGTTTATTATTTAAGATTGACTATTTCAAAGTGATGACCTAGGTAACTTAACCTTAATCCCGAGCTAACTATGAACTCTTGTTTATTCAGGATTATCCTTAGATTTGCATGGGTGAGGGTTGGCTCAACAGCGCCGACTCAATAAGCCTGCCATTTTAGGGGTAAGATCGGATAGATAGCTGGGGACATAGGTGCAAGATGGAATTCACTCTTACCTGCTTTTAGGGATAGAAGAAAAGTTGTTCCATTTTAGGGATAGAAGAGAGGTTGTTCCATTAAGTGCTGACTCTGGGTCTTGAACAAAGAGCCCTATCCTCTCATTGACCCCAGAGGGACTCAGTTAGTGATTGGATCACAAATCAATTGTTCGTTAGAGGATCAATAAGACTTAAGGAAGAAGATGTAATTGGGGATAAAAGAGCTTTTGACCAGTCGTTCTTACAAACAACCTGTGAAAGGTTGACTTACCGATCAAATGGACAGAAATATATCTATAGTGAGAAGACTGCAACTACTGGGCTTTAGTAGAGTGACTCGGTAGTTAATAATATTGATTAATTCGGTTTAAAGAGTTTTGCCAATTAATTTTGGATCCTTGGAGCCCATAATCTGTAGGTTCATTAGATCCCCCTACTAGCTCATAAATGGATTAAATCTTAGAATAGTGTGATGAACAAATTTGAAACGTTCAAATTCGATTTAAGGGAACGTTTAATGATCGAATTAAACGAAATTGGAGAATTGGATAATATTTAAATTTGATTTAAATATTAATTACATGAATAGAGATTCATGGTTATGGAATTGGTATTTAATAATTTAATATTAGATGTTAAATTATTTTAATTAATTAAATAGATTTTATTTAAAACTAATTAATTAAATAAATTTTATTTAAAATTAATTATTTTATATAAAATTAGAAATTTGAATTTTATGAAAATTCAATTTTCAAAATTCAATTTTTTTTTTATTTTAATTTTCTGGAAATTGAAATTAAAGAAAATTGAATTTTATTTTTAAAAATTGGAAATTTTCATTTTGAGTGGATTTTCCCATTTTCAACACACAATTCCACTTAATACTTTAAGTAGGAGCTGTCAATCTTCTATGCAATAAGATTGCATGAAAAACTTGAACAAAATTGGAAGAATTCAACTCAAAATTTGGGACAAGTAGCTGAGTTTTTGCTGGTTTTGAAGAAGTGTTCTTCACCTAAATACCAAAAAATTAATCTGTTCCTCTCCAAAAAATTCCCTTGAATTCAACTCATTTTGGATTCCACAATCCAATCTAAGTTCCAAGATAATAGTAGGAAAGATCAAATAGTGGTTTACAAGCATTTGGAGTGGAGATTCAAGCTGGAACTTGAAGAATTTGAAATCTTCAAAGGTGAGTTTTCATAAACCCGCTTTTTATTTTATGAACATGCTTTCTTAGATGCTAAAATTGATGAATTAGAATGCTTAATGATCTAGATTTCTTTCGTTAATTGCATACTAACTCCATCCATTGGTATCAGAGAATGATTTAAGCACTCAATTCGTGTTAATTTTAACTTGATGGGTGATTTTCATAGGTTATATGAAAATGGTTTCTGATATGGATAATTTTAGTTTTGGCATTAAAATTCTCTTCAATTAAGTGTTAATTGTTGTAATTGACTCTTTGTTTATGGGTCTTAATGTGTGATTAAGATTTTGTAAATTTGTTAGAGTCAATAGAGTTGCAATTAGGTTGTAATTGAAGAAAAAAGCAAGAAAGGTCAGTTGTAGAAATTCAAGAGTGAAGATACTGCCAGGTAGCATTACAACACTGCTCACAGAGCGTTGCAATGCCATCTTCAAAGGCCCGAGGCGTTAAAGTTGGGATGAAGCATTGTAACGTTGTTCATCCCAACCCAGAAAGTGTGCGCGCGCTAGCGGTTCAAGTGAACCGGTTTGCTGGGTTTAGAGGACCAATTCAGCTCGATTTTGGCCGGTTCAACCAACTTTGGTGCTTTGGAGGTCCAGTTCAAGTGGTTTGGGTTGGTTCAAGTGGTCCAGAAGCTGTTTGAAACTGGTTTTATTATTATTGTAATAATTTTGGGATGTTTGCTTGCTTAGAATGCCAAAATTGGTCGATATCAGTGTGTGTTTAATTATTTATACATTATGAATGTATATTATAATTAAATCAATTCTATATGTGCATATAGTATGCCATGTAGATTTAAACTCCCACCATAGGGAGCATGTGGCATGCGTTGAAAGTATGTTATAAAGAGTTATAATATATAGTATGCATGCTTTAGGGTTTCAAGTTTTTAATATAAAGTGTTATATTAAATTTTGAAACGCTTAAGTTATGTTATGGATGAAAAGCATGTCCAAAGTTCTATAAGTTTTTATAAAATTGGATTAGACATTTAAAATTCACAACAAAGATAAAATGCATGCTCACCTAAGATTAACAAATAACAACTTGTTTTAATAGTTAAAATAGGTCGTTATCTTGTAAAATTTTGGTCACAAACTCAACTGGTCTATAATTTTATCTAAGGCTTGAGGTATTTAAGTTGACAGTTTATGGAACACCTCCTACCTGGGAATTATAAGCATTATTAACCTAGTTTTATGAACATGCGTGAACGGTGTGAATTTTTAAAACTAGTTTATCACTTAGATATCGTAGGTTAAAACCAAATATAAAAGTTATATTTAAAAGATCACCTAGACTTAGGTTGTATTTTAGCCAAAATAAATCTAAGTAAATATTTACCCAAAACAAATAGAACACTTCATTGGGAGATTAATAACATATATGATATATTGTTCTTAGCTCTCACATCTCTATGAGCTCATACGTGAGATCCATGCTCGGCTTCGTGTCGGTTATACCTCGACTGCTCCATTTAGAAAGTGTTTGCATGGGTCAATAGCAAGGTGAATAGGGAAAGTAGTTCATAGTAAGTGAGTGAAGAATGTATGTCAACATGTCCTGCAGTTTCTTCCATTAGTTTTGATCATGAGATTTATATGTTGTGCCTGCTTGTCGTTTTTAGGCGACATAAGCTAGTCGTTTTAGGGCGACTATCCCTTTGGAGAATTGTAACATGGGATTCAAAATAACTCAAACTCTAAAAATGGATAAGATTTCTTAGGTCCATGCCCAACTTTGATTTTCCAAATTGGTAGCATCATTGGGGCCGACCTCTGAAATCTGAAAATGGAGGGTTACAGTTACCAGAGTTACTAAGTGTAGTAAGTTCTTGACCAAAAATGGTAACTAAATAACTATAGGAATAAGAGTTATTTTGGAGATAGTATTTAGTCCAGAATGTCTTGCTTTAGTAAAAGAGTATTTAGCTGCCCCTCGGTAGCATCTATCCTGACTCACTAAAGTATCATTGCAAATAAATAATGAAATTTTCATACATTATTACTTTTGCTAAAAATTGAATTGGATTTAAAAGAAATTTACTAATTAGAATTTGTTTATATTCTCAGCATGTTGAATTCTTTAAAATCACTCGCTTTCGACATGTTTAACGGTTTTAATTATTTGACATGGAAATCAAATATAGACATAATACTAGCAGAAGATGATCTAAAATTTGTTTTAACAGAGGAATGTTCTCAGTTTCCCAGTTCATTAGTAAACCAAAAGGTTTAGAATGTGTATAACATATGTATTAAGGCAAATGAAAAAGCTTGAATCTTTATCTTAGCAAATATGTCTGATATACTGGCTAAGAAATTCGAGAACATGACTTCTACTAAAGGAATCATGGATTCGTTACAGACATTGTATAGACAATTTTTCAGAAACGATATTCTCAAAGAAGTTTATGACTATAACGTAAAAGATAAAACCTCTGTTAATGAACATGTTCTAGATATGTTAAAAGTAATAAACACGAATGTCATAGATGAAGAAACTCAGAAAGCACAATAAAGTAAATATGATTTACTTATCATTGAGATATGTTTAGTGGAAAATGATAAATTAACTTGGATAATAGATTCGGGGGTCGCTAATCATATCTGTGCATTCGCTCAGGAAACTAATTCCTGGAGACAGCTTACAAAAGGCGAAACAAC
Source organism: Benincasa hispida (assembly GCF_009727055.1). NCBI lineage: Eukaryota > Viridiplantae > Streptophyta > Magnoliopsida > Cucurbitales > Cucurbitaceae > Benincasa > Benincasa hispida. The sequence goes on along the minus strand of NC_052359.1, from coordinate 71,662,420 downwards.
CTTTAAGTTAGGGACCGAAGAGATTGTCTCAGCTAAAGCAGTGGGAGATATAGAGTTGTTGGAGATAGATACATTTTACTTGAAAATGTTTATTACATTCCTTCTATGAAAATGAATTTAATATCTATCTCATGTTTGCTAGAACAAAATTATAAAGTCTCTTATGAAAATAATGAAGTTTTCATTATTTTGAAAGGTATCAAAATATGTTCTGCAAAACTGAAAAATAACTTGTATGTGTTAAAACCAACTGAGGTAAAAGTTGCTATGAATATAGATATGTTTAGAATAGCTGAAACTTAAAACAAGAAACGAAAAATTTCTCCAAATGCCTATCTTTGACACTTATGACTAGGCTATATAAATCTCAACAAGATCGAGAGATTGGTTAAGAGTGGACTTCTAAATCAGTTAGAAGATAATTCTCTACCATCATGTGAGTCTTATCTTGAGGGTAAAATAACCGAAAGATCTTTTAAAGGAAAAGGTCTTAGAGCCAAAGAAACATTAGAGCTAGTACATTTAGACCTTTGTGGTCTAATAAATGTTAAAGCAAGATGAGGGTATGAATATTTTATTAGCTTTATAGATTATTATTCTAGATATGACTATATTTACCTAATGCGTCATAAGTCCAAAACACTTGAAAAGTTCAAGGAATATAAGGTAGAAGTTGAGAACCAATTAGGTAAAAAGGTTAAAACACTTCGATCAGATCAAGATGGTGGGTATATAGACTTAAAATTCTAGAACTATTTGATAAAACATGAAATTCAGTCTTAACTCACAACACTTGGTACACCTCAACAAAATAGTGTAGTAGAAAGAACCTTGTTGGATATGGTTCGTTCGATGATGGAGAGAGTAAAGATAGTTTACGTTACTTTAGGATTTAGGGATGCCCAACACATGTGTTGGTGCAAAACCCAAAGAAATTGGAATGTCATTCAAAAGTAAAATATTTGTATCGATAAATGCTACATTCCTAAAGGAGGACCACATAAAGAATCATCAACGAAATGTCCACAAAAGCTACAGACAGATCAACTATTTAATCAAGCTAGTCCTTCAACAAGAGTTGTTAATGAAACTGGTACTTCACATCCTTCTCAAGAGTTAAGAGTGCCTCGACATAGTGGGAGGGTTGTTCAATAACTTGACTGATAATGGATTTAACAGAAACTCAGGTCGTCATACCTGATGATGGCTTAAAGGATCCATTGACTTTAAACAGACAATGGAGAATGTGGATAAAGACCAATGGATAAAAAGCCAAGGACCTCGAAATGGAGTCAATGTACTTCAATTCATTCTGAGAACTTATAGATAAACTAGAAAGGGTAAAACCTATTGGTAGCAAATAGATCTACAAGAGAAAACGAGACCAAGCTGGTAAGGTACAGACCTACAAAGCTAGACACGTGGCAAAAGAGTTTACCCAAAGAGAGGGGGTAGGCTATGAACAAACCTTCTCTCTGGTTGCAATAATCAAGTCTATTAGAGTTCTTGTCCATCGCTGCATTTTATGATTATGAAATCTGGCATTGTATGTCAGGACAACCTTTCTGAATGACTATCTTGAAGAGAGTATCTATATGTGTCAACCAGGAGGATTTATAGAACGGGGTCAAGAACAAAAAGTTTGTAAGCTTAAAAGATCCATTTATGGGTTGAAACAAGCGTCTCGGTCCTGGGATATGAGATTTGACACTGCAATCAAATCTTATGGCTTTGAATAGAACATTGATGAATCTGTGTTTATAAGAAGATTGTTAACAAAATTGTAGCTTTTTTGGTTTTATATGTTGATGATATTCTACTCATTGGAAATGAAATATAATTTTTAGTTGACATTAAAAGATGGTTGGCATCACAATTCCAAATGAAAGATTTGAGAGATGCGCAATATGTTCTTAGGAACTAAATATTCGGAACTGCAAGAACAGAAGATTAGCGTTAGCTCAGACATCTTATATAGACAGGATGTTGTCTAGATATAACAAAATTCTAAGAGAGGTATGTTACCTTTTAGGCATGGAATTCATTTGTCTAAGGAACAATGTCCTAAGACACCTCAAAAGGTTGAGGTTATGAAAAGAATTCCCTATGCATCAGCAGTTGGAAGTTTGATGTATGCCATGTGGTGTACATGTCCCGACATCTGTTATGCAATTGGAATTGTCAGCAAATATTAGTCCAATCCTAGATATGATCATTGGAATGCCGTTAAGAACATCCTCAAGTATCTTCCGAAAACAAGGGACTATATGCTCCCGTATGGTGCTAAGGATCTGATCCTTGCAGGATACACTGATTCTGACTTCTAGATCGATATGGATTCTAGGAAATCAACTTCGGGGTCAGTATTCACTCTAAATTGAGGAGCAATAGTATGGAGTAGGAGTGTTCAAATAACCCGACGACCCGAACAATTTGAACTACCCAACCCAAAATGTAAGGGTTGAGTTGGGTTAGTTTTGTTCTTGGGTTGGGTTGAGTTAAATTTGTTCTATTTTTGTTGGGTTGGGTTTGGTCGTGGGTTGTCTAAAAAGAAATTTCGGTTGAACCAACCTAACCCGAATTTTATATATATGAATAAAATATACATACATACATACATACATATATATATATATATATACACATACATACATACATACATACATACATACATACATACATACATACATACACACATATATATATATCCTCTTTTTAAAGTTTGATTACTTTTTGTTGATTAATGTGTGAATTTTTAATTTTTTTTCTTTTAAAATTGTTATCATATTTGTCTTTATCTTAAGTTTGCAATAAATATCATAAATATTTGGTATTTAGCATTTGAATTTGATGATATTTTAGTTATTCATCATTTGTTGGATAAATTTACATATTTTTAATTAAAAAGAAAAAAAAAGTGTTGGGTTGGGTTGGGTTGGGTTGGAGATTTTACTATATAATAAGAAAAAAGAAATCGATAACCCAATCCAACCTAACCCGAATTTTAAGGGTTGGGTTGGGTTGGGTTGGAGATTTTACTTGGGTCTTTTGGTTTGCCAACCCAACCAACCTAAATTTTTAAGTTGATACAAAAAACACCCTCAATCCAACCCAATCCAACCCATGTATACCCCTAGTATGGAGGAGTATAAAGCAAAGTTGTATTGCTAACTCCACCATGGTAGCGAAGTATATAGCTGCATGTGAAGCAGCCAAGGAAGCAATATGGCTTAGCAAGTTCTTGACTGATTTGGAAGTGGTTCCAATATGCATCTGTTAGTCACCCTCTATTCTGACAATAGTGGAACTGTTGCAAATTCCAATGAACCGAGAAGCCATAAGCACGGAAAACACATCGAGTGTAAATACCATCTCATCAGGGAGATCGTACATCCAGGAGACGTCATCGTCATGCAGATAGCCTCAGAAGACAACTTAGCTGATCCATTTATACAAAGGCTCTTCTGGCTAAAGTGTTCAAAAGTCACCTAGTGGGACTAGGACTACGAGATAAATAAATCTAGGACAAGTAGGAGAAATATTGGGTATCTAATGCCCTAGTTTATTATATTTATTCTCCCATTACTAAGCATTGTATATATTTGTATATATGTTAATCCACTGGAGTTTTAGTCTAAGTGGGAGTTTGTTGGGCTGTATATCCTAAAACTCGCAGTTTGTAAAATTAAACATATTCTATTGGCAATAAAATGTTATTTAAGTTATGTTCAATAAAATTGTTATTGAATATGTAAATTGCACTAAATCCAATAAACTAAGATCCATGGCTATTACATGAATACTTGGACTCTATGTGGAGACATAAGAATGGATCAAGTTCAAGTAGATAGCGAAAACGATCTATAGTATATGAATAAGTTTGGGTACCTTATTCTGGTAACACTATTGGATGCAACCCACTCTATATTTAGGACAAATGATATGATCCTAAATCGTTCATGTGGAGACATGCGAGTGGAGGAGTCCTATGCAAAGAGTTTGTGTAAGATCGGACCAAGAAGCAAGTCACTCTTACTTTATTACGTTGTTTACTGTTTAAGATTGACTATTTCAAAGCGATGACCTAGGTAATTTGATCTAAATCCTGAGCTAACTATGAACTCCTATTTATTCGGGTTTATCCTTAAATTTGCGTGGGTGAGGGTTGACTCAACAACATCGGCTCAATAAACCTCCCGTTTGAGGGGTAAGATTGGGTAGAGAGCTGGGGACATAGGGTGCAAGATGGAATTCACTCCTACCCGCTTTTAGGGATAGAAGAGATGTTGTTCCCTTAAGTACTGACTCCGGCTCTTGAACAAGAGGCCCTACCCTGTCATTGACCTGAAAGGGACTCGGTTTAGTGATAGGATCACAAACCAATTTTTATTAGAGGATCAGTGGGACTTAAGAAACAAAATATAATCTCGGAGGTAAAACAACTTTTGACCCAACCGTTATTACGAGCAACCTGTTTAGGGTTGACTTACCGATTACGGTTAAATCAAGTGGACATAAAATATATTTACAATGAGAGAAGTGCAACTATTGGGCTTTAGTTGAGTGACCCAGTAGTTAATGAATGTTGATTAATTTAGTTTAAAGAGTTTAACTAATTAATCTCGGTTCATTGAAGCCCATGATCTGTAGGTTCATTAGGTCCCCCTACTAACTCATAAATGGATTAAACCTTAAAATAACACGATGAATAGATTTGAAACGTTCAAATTCAATTAAGGGAATTAGTAATTATATATGATATAATTACATGTTTAATTATCGAATTAAACTAAATTGAAGAGTTGGATAATATTTAAATTTGATTTAAATATTAATTACATGAATAGAGAATCATGGTTATGAACTTGGTGTTTTAATAATTTAATATGGGATATTAAATTATTTTAATTAATTAAATTTTTTAGTTAGTTAAATAAATTTTATTTAAAATTGATTATTTGAATTAGTTTTATATAAAATTAGAAATTTGAGTTTTATGAAAATACAAATTTCAAAATTCAATTTTTTGTTTTATTTTAATTTTCTAAAAATTAAAATTAAAGAAAATTGAATTTTATTTTTAAAAATTTGAAAATTTCTTTTTGAGTGGGTTTTCTCTCCTTCCAACACAAAATTCCACTTAATACTTCAAGTAGAAGCTGTCAATCTTCTATGCAATAAGATTGCGTGAAAAACTTGAATAAAATTGGAATAATTTAGCTTAAAATTTGGGACATGCAGTTGAGTTTTTGCTGGTTTTAAAGAAGAAGTGGTCTTCACCAAAATACCAAATATCATTCTTTTCCTTTCCAAAGATTCCCTTGAATTCAACTCATTTTGGATCCCACTATCCAATCTAAGGTCCAAGAAAATAATAGGGAAGATCAAATGGTGGTCTACAAGCATTTGGAGTGGAGATTCAAACCAGAACCTGAAGAATTTGAAATTTCAAAGGTGAGTTTTCAGAAACCCTCTTTTTATTCGATGAGCATGCTTTCTTAGATGCTATAATTGAGAATTAGAGTGCTTAATGATTATGATTTCTTTCGCTAATTGCATGCTAACTCCATCAAGTTTTACCCCGAGATTTAAGGCAGATTCTAAATATAATGCTTATTTTTTGTTGTCGTTTTTCCTAATTGATTGTTTAATACAATTTATGGTTTATGGTTTGTGTGACAGATGACATTGGTACCTGAGATCTGCATTTTTTACTATTTTCTGGCAAATTTGACTTGTTCTCATCCAACGAACATAGTCTCTAATATTAAGAATAAGTTAACATCTAGGCAGTTGTACATGTTTAGGTAGACTGTTTTTTTTGTCATTTTTTGGATGTTAAGTTAGTTTTTAAGGCCATCTGTGCCATTATATTCTTTTGAGGGAGGTATAAGAGAATAGGGAAGATGTCATTAGCTTTAAGTTATTGGGGAAGAAGGTTTCTTTTAGGCGGGAAGAGTTTGATATAGCGACAGGTTTAAGGTTTAGGCCTAGGCGTATAGTTGAGTTTGATCAGGATAAAATTTTTAAGATTAAGAAGTTTTACTTGGGCGAAAGGTTCAACATGAATAGGATTGAGTTGGACATAGATTTTTCGAATTATGAGTTGGAGAGTGATGAGGATGCAGTGAAGATGGCCATATTCTATTTCATCGAGTTGGTTATAATGGGAAGGGATAAGAGGCAACACATGAGCTGTACCATGTTAGAGTTGATTGATGTATGGGATGATTTATGGAAAATCTACGAATAATAAGCCGCTTGAGTCATACAACTGGGGCGACATGATAGTTACAGAAAAATTGAGTAGTTTAAATGGTACACTTAAAGGGAAAGTGTAATGTACAAGAAGAAGCCTACAAATAATAAGTTGCCTGAGTCATACAACTTATACAATTTTCTATTTACTTTCCAGGTTCGTTAATTTTATTTAATCATAATTGTTAATGGTACTTCGACTTTATCATGCACTAATGAGTGGGGTTTACTTTTTGAATTGGTAGGTTTGGGCGTACAAAACAGTTTTTCCCCTTAGCGGACAAGTGGCGAATAAGGTTTTGGCTGATCCAACACCCCGCATCATGCGATGGAGTTGTACGTATTGACCTGGAGCAATGATGCTTCAGATACAGGTTTTTGGGTCTCAAGTGACATGTCGTTCTTCATAAGTTTTATATAATGGTATGTGGTTTAGAAGTCATGAGGTTTAAGGTTTAGGGTTCTAACTTTTATCTTTTTATTCACATTCAAGCTCTATAAATTATGTCGTTCCGATCGAGGAGGAGGAGGCCTACTTTGATCGTACATTGGACCTTCTGACAGCAGATGGGTATGTAAAGTTTCCCCCTCCTTTATAAGAGAATTTGGTTCGTAGTCCAGTTGAAAATGAGGGTCAAGAACGGGTTGATGGATCTGCGACGGATGATGATATTGTGATAGGTGGTTGTCTTACAGATTTTGATCCACATATGAGTGAGCCGCTTATAGTATGTCCTCAAGTGCATGTACCAACCGAGATAGTTCGCCGATAAGGACCATAGCTAGTGGATCACGGATGACATGTGAGTACAGTCAACACTTATAGAGTTTGGAGTGGAAGTTAGATCATATGGAGTCCTCATTTATGACTGAGCTGAATGCTATAAAGGAAATGTTGATGCTGATTATGAAGGTATGTTACATAAAATAATGTTCAATTATGTAGTTATTTGTTTTATATTATTTCATTTACATTATTTCTAGGGTAAGTTGGTCGAATTGCAACAGTATTGTGGCACTGAAGAAGGTCCGTCATTTCAAAAACCATTTGCCCAGGACTCAACTGTTGACAATCCACCCACTAATGAGCCACGTGGTAAGGATCCACTTATTCTTGACCTATCTATTAAGAATCCCACTTGTATCGATGATATGTTTGATGCTAATCAGACCCAAATGGGTGAAGACATGGACGATGGAGAAGATGTTGCCCCTATAGATGTTGGGTTTTTTGCCCTAAAGCTCGTAGATAGAAAATATAAATAATTTACTGTCATCAATAAAGAGTTATCAATGTTATTTAAGTGTTATTGATTGTGTTTAATTTGTTTTGTCTTAATAGTCCTAAATCCAATAAACTAACATTCTAGGTTGTCTTATGAATCTTGAACTGTATGTGAAGACATACGAGGACAAACGTTCAAGATACAACCTAAAGGGTTTATAATATAGGGATAAGGCTGGGTACCTTATCCTAGTGACACTATAGATTCAACCCATAATGTATTTGATAAAAACGTAATGATCCAATGCGTTCGTGTAGGTGACATGCGAGTGGTAGGGTATCTTATGCAATGAGTTTACATAAGACCGGACGACGAAATAATAACCATTAGATGTAACTTCATTGACTAATTAGGTTCTTATTTCAATAGGATGACCTAGGCAACTTAATCTTAATCCTGAGTTTATTATAAACTCTTGTTCATGAGGAATTGTCCTTTGATTTGTATGGTAAGAGTGGCCAGTTTGCCGATTCAATATGCCTACCATATTAGGGACAAGATTGGGTGGAGAGGTAGGAGCAAAATAATACAAGATGAATTTCACTCATTGTCACACCTCCCATTCGAGTAAACCTCTAGAACCCGAAAGGAGGCGTGAGGACGATAGGTACCACTCTTTCGTGATATCTACTGCCCAATTCCTTTAGCTCACTTAATAAATATTATAACGGTGTTTAAGAAAACAACTGAAAGCATAACTCAATTGAAAATCCGTTTATACAGGTTCGATAAATTTTACAACATTAGTCCTGCCTCAACTACAAACTAATCTAGTAACATTCTAACTCGTGGTAGACTTTGGCTTCTCATAGCAACCTTGAATCTTCTACTACCTATAGGGAAAACATAAGAGAAAACATGAGGTTTAAGCTCAGTGAGTGATAACAGCTTTAACAAGTCTCTTTGAAGTTATAACAGTAAAAACATAACACACTAGGAGGTCAACACTCAGACCTCAGTCTTGACGAATCTGTTCTCAACCCTACCTATACACACGATAAATAGTTAAAACTAATATTCATCATAATCGCTCTATCTCTTATGTGCACATAGATTCCCCTTTTATGGGCTCAGAATCTAGGCCCATCGGCCCTCTGACCATCCCAGGCAAGGTTTCTTCTACAGACTCAGGAACTAGGCCTAATAGCCCCCTGACCATCCTGTGAGATTCTACCCAGGCTCAAGAACTAGGTCCGTTGACCCCTTTACCATCCTGGCCACATGGTCTTATTCTCGTTCCGACTACCCATTCATAACAATAGCATATAATCTAAAAAGATATTCTAAAAATATTAAATGAATACCATTCACCGTGTTTTACAGGAACCCTTCTTTCTTTCCAAGTTCCATAGTTTCCCTTGGGTCCCTTTTTAAACCCTAATTTCCATATTCATTTTGAAGCTCATATTGCTCATTATTTTAGACCTTATTTTGAAACACTCCCTTCTAAAACTTTGTTTAGAAATTTCTTAACTTACTTATTTTAGAATTTGGGCTTCAAATTCCAACTCAAGAGCTCAAGATCTCAAGATTACTCCACCTTGCTCAGCAGTCATCGATTCTATGAGCCCTTCTCAATTTCCTTCATTTTCGACAACTTTTCTCTTATGATTTCCTTACAGCAGCCCTTATACATAAACTATATTCTATTTATGAGATTTTTAGCTCAAGAATCACCTGGTTTGCATGAGTAGTTTGAGAGAACTCTTCGTTTGAAGTTGGTGCAGAAATCTTTATGCATGTTGTGAGAAGCTTTCTCAACGCTTGGGTGTAATCTTAATGTCTAGACAACACTTTGAACGCCTAGAGCACCTTCCTTCAACGCATGCTTAACTTTCTTCAATGCCTAACTTGGTCTCCCTTTTTTCCTTAAGTCCTTTTTGAGAGAGTTTTCTGATTTACACTCCAGGATGAAGGCCTCTTGGGTATTTATAGACTTTAGGGAAGCTTCTTGTCATCAACGCTCAACCCTTAAAGCTTGCCATATGTTTTGCATGATAAATCTAAGTGTCAGCCCCATGCATTGTCTAGTAAAGGTCTTTAACACCACCTACTTGCATGGGTTTGAGTTGTCCTTCCTAACATGCCCTACACATATGTCTCCTTTTGCATGTCCTATTGTGTAGCCACCTCCTTCTATGGTTATCCGATGCTTCCCTTGATAAAGCCAAATATCCATTACTTTTCCCTCGACTTATATTGAGCACATGGTTGCTTCACAGCCACCTTATGCATCCAACTTTCCCTATGTGTTGAAATTTCCATCACTTAGTCTAAATCTAACCTCTATTTTCCTTTACCATGGCTTTTGCTTCTAGGCATCACATAGACTCAACATATGCCCTTGCACCTAACGCTTCACCTTACCTAACTCATGTGTCAACACTTGCACAAGCCTCTCGCCTAAGGCCTCTTGTTGCATACATCAACTTAGCCCATCGCATAGCTTACAGCCTTATCGCATAGCTTCCAGCCTTATCACATAGTATTGGCATCACATACCCCACCAGTCGCACACCTTAATGCACGCCCAGTGCCTTGCACCCATCCTTGCGTGCAACTGAGCTTCATCGCGTGCATCGCTTGGCATCCACTATCCTACGCGTCTGCTAACACCGCGCCTGCATGCCTTTCGACTAGTGCCTGCCCAAGCTCATCGCCTTGCCTTAGGCTATCCCCATCGGTTATAACCTCACGCCATTACATAATAGCTCACTCGTCAATGCCTTAGCCAGCGTGTCCTCGTTCACGCATGGTGTTTACTCGATGCTTATTCTTTGCCTTGTCAAGCGCCACGCTCTAACACTTGGTGTCCTAGCTTGGCAACTGATGACATGTAGAAATGCATGTCATCTTAGGCCTTTTACTTAGAATTATGAAGGTTGTTAGGTGATGCGTTATTTTATTAAGTGGAAATACGGATGATATGTATTGATGGATTACGTTGTGCACTCAAGTTTCCCCAGTGGAATTCAAGTGTAAAATCCTCTAAGTTTCCTGGTAAGTCTAGGGTCGAACACAGGGACTTGTAAAAATAGTTGCGTTGATAATATTTATGAAATCTTTGTGGTAGCCAAGTAAATAAATAAGGTGTTGAGTGTGTTGTTTCGTTGATGAAAAAGAAGTAAATAAAGGCGGCGGATTTGAGAAAGAGATTTGCGTTGATAAATGCAATGAGTATGCGATGAACGGGTTGAGAAGATCTTTAGCTAGCGGTATTCGGGAATGCGTCAAACTTTGCGATCATGTTACAACCATGCACAACAAGTCATTTCCCAATGTAAATGCAATGCTCCTAAGTCTAGGATGCATGTGTTGAATGCAAAATGTCCATAGAGCTTATCCCTAAGTCTCTACTCTTGTCCTATGCGTTGATGCAAAATGCATGAAAGCAAGGTGACCACATACAATCATATCTTATTACTAAGATGCATGCGATGCGTTAATAACAAATAATGCTCATTCTTAAGCGCCTATCTCTTGTTTATACGTTCTAATCTGGTTCTTCCAAACCTAGATTCTGACCTGACCTTCCAAAGTCTAGATTCTATCCTTAGATTACTCTCCCAAGTATCTCTAATAGACGAATGAAGCATATATAAACAAGATAATCACAAAGAATGAAGATTCCCTAGTTATGCTAGCTAAATGCCTCTCAACCAATTCAACTAGTTTAGCTACTCATGCGTGAGTTACAGAGAGTGAACAGATATAGAGAAAGACGTTCCATTCTTATAATTGAATTAAGTACAAAATGATAATGGAAAATAAAGGTAGAGAGCCTGGTAGCAATTCCTTGCTGACCGAGGCTTTTTACACTGAATCTCTATTCTAATCTACAAATATTCTCGCTTCTGTAGGCATCGACCCTCTCTCTGTCTTGGAGCTTCCGGTGCTTTCCCAAGCTTGCCGGAACGATCTATCGTCCATCTTCTTCCTCGCATCCGCCTTAAAATGAAAGAAGACTATGGACAGAGACTTGAGCTTGTAAAATGATGAAGTAATCGACTGCTTAACCCCTTCTCTGAAGAATGCACTTGGTATTTATAGAGTTTCCATGGTGAAAGGCGGCTTCTCTCTCCTGGTTGTACAGATGGGACAGCTTTAATTCCTGACTGATGCGTCGGATAATTGTCACCGATAAAGCTGAATGTACTTCGTGATCGTTATCGGCTGTCAACTTAATTTGGATCCAACTGCCGTCTGCTTTCTGTCCCATTGCTCTTAATTGTCCCTTTCACCCAGATGCGTCCACCATGGTTGCGCTGACCAAGTTGCGGTGATTCTTCTTGGGGGAATTTTTGTGAGCACGATCAACGTAAAGTCTTCCGGTGAAGTTGCGCTCAACCAATATATTCTTATGATCGCAATCTCTACATTGCGTTAACGTATATTCTGCACAAAAGTGTAAAGATCAATTGTTCTAATGCGTTTGGACGCATGCGACCGCAATATTATAGAATTTATGCTTAATGGACCCAATTTAATAATTTCATCAACGCAATCCAACATTGTTTAAGAACTTAGTGCTATTGATAACGTGCATTTCGCCCGTTATGATTAGGCAGAATATGCGACAATCATGCTAGGAATTCACGAGAAAGTGAACTTGCGTAGATCAGTATGTTGAATCTCAGCTAACCCATTATTTTGCGTTATTATGCGTTCAATGTTTCTATTTTTGTAGCTAAAACAGGAAATGGATGCAAACGCGGAAATCGGACCATCACATAGACGACCACATACGGAGAAACACTCCATCACAAAGGCAAACGCATCGATTAATGCATGGATGTTGCGGTAATCAGTTGTTATACGTCCATCGCATGGTAGTTACACTCGTCAAGTGGTTGCGGTCATCGTGTAGAGTTGTGGTATTAAATGAATGCGGTCATTGAATGATTGTGGCTACGCGAAAACGCATACTAATGGGAGCAACACAAGGTTGGTGGAATGAACGCATCAAAGCATCTACCTCGAGAAAAACCAAAAGATGATGCTGACATTTCACCTACCACGCCATTAGTGACAGAGGTTCAGAAAGGACTAGCATGCCGAATGTCAAACTCAGAGCAGTCCAATTAATGCTGTCGGCGACCCAAGCTCTATAAATAGAAGTCGATGAGCAGAAATTCAAGCTATAAGGGAATTTTCCCTGCGATCCAAAAAAAATGCATGAGAAGGCGCTGAGAGTTCTTCACCTTCTTCATCCATTGCGAATGATGACCAGAGCCTTCAACCGGAGCTAGATCTTGAGAGAGTCAGCTCCTCCGCCCATCTATGGCACCACCGGGTGGGAGTGCTTGGGTATCGCATACTTAGTCATGTGGATTAAGGATATGAAATATGTAGCAACCCACCGAGGGGTGTGCGTTGCGTGAGTGTGTGAATAACCTTATTTGCTTACTGTGAAGCTGCGACAATGCCTGTCTATAGGCTAACACATTGCTTGTCTATGAGTAAAGTCAGCAATAACCAACTGCTCGAGAGGGTAAGTGGTTGGTCGCATTAAGCAATGTATACATTGTTCACTAGGGATAGGAACAATCTTAGGTCAGCAAAGTTCATGCGGTTACCTTGTGCTATGAGCGCTTCATTCATCATTTAGGCATACTTGGGAGAGTAGTCTAAAAAAAAAATCTAAGACTCGGGAGAGCGGATTGGAACACATAGGCAAGAATGGGGATCATCGAGATACGCTCTGTTTGCTTTCACATAGCGTATGCACCCTACAGATTGGATATTGCATGCGTCCAGGAAGTAGGATAAGGGGTTATGCGGCAGCCATGCTCATGCGACGGGAGCTAGTGAGCTGGTTATGGAGGTCTAGGCAAGCATAGGCTTCTCAGCAATATCGCAGATACACTGCATACGTCCTAGAGTTAGGTTCACGTGTGTGTAACATGATTGCATGGCTTGTATTGGCTAAGGTTGCCTTTGTGGTCACTCTTAAGGGTGTAATGAAATCATCTCCGCATTTTATCTATTTTCCCATACATTTATTTCATGTCAAGTGTTGTCGTGTCTCTACCTCTCATGTATATTCCCATTGCATCGTCTGTTAGATAGAAGTATGAGTAGGGTTAACTTAGCAATCTCCCTTCCATTCTTTTATTTAAACCACCGTATGCACATTACCGCATACATATAGCTACAAGTCCTTGTGTTGGACCTCGAATTACCTGAGAAACTTGCGTTCATGTTATACTTGGCGTGAACGCAAGAAAACTTGTGACAAGATGCATGGTCATCGCATACATTCATTAACGCATTATCAGCCCAACGCATAACCATCGACACATGACTATCAACGCATATCTTGGGAACATGCATCGCATACTGCGTCCAAGGGATTTTAGTTGTCGAGTAAAATTGACTTATAATTTCCCGTCACCAGCAGCACACCACAACGCATGGTGTATGCGTCCAACCTTGTTATCTAAGCTTCCACAAGACAGTGCCTAGGCTGCTTCCATGCTCGACCACCATTTTCACGGCCAACACTTAGCCATTAAATGGACTTGTCTAACCTCTAAAGACATGACCAACGCCTATGGCTCCCATATCAACACATAATCCTATACTTAGCCAAATTTTGGGCTCTTAACCTTCTATACTTAGAAAATTCCTTGTTCTAAAGCATAGTTTAGCAAAACTTTTTCCTTCAAGCTTGTACTTTAAACTACTTTCTATTCCTTAAGAAATCCTTAAAATATGAGGTATCACAATTCCATCCTCTTTAAAAAAAATTCGTCCTTGAAATTGGATCATAACTAACTACATAAACTTTTACTGATTACTCACTTTATTGGTTTTACAAATTACATCTTTACTAGATACACGCTTATTTACAAACACACAACCTTGAGTGATGCCCTAGTTGTTCTCTTCCCCCCAGTCCTTTTTATGGTCTCTATGACACTTATGACAGGGAAGATTTTTACTTGAACTGGTTGCTGCTTCCTAATGTCTGAGAAATCGAAAGAATTCTAGGCATTTCTTCCCTATGTGCCCCGTTTGCTTGCATATATAACACCAGTTTGTCTGTTTCAAACATTACCCTATATGGTTCTTTTTACATATTGTGCATAAAAGATTTCTCTGTTCCTTTGTGAATATGCAACAGTAATCCAAGGACGCATACCCAGACGGAAACTCAGTTCCCACTCTCGACCCATGTAACATGATGCTACACCAAGTCAGAAGTGTAGAACAATTATAAACCCTTGTGATGGTTTCAAGCAGCTTCAGTAGTTCTTCCACTTCCAGGATAAATTCTCCCGTTTGTGCCTCATAAAAAGAACTAGCAGGTTGATGGATCATTACCCTGATGATTTCATAAATGGTTACCCGTCGCATCCGTCTTTAGGACGATCTAGTCACAGGTTTTCACTTCTCAGTGAGTGAAAGATTTTTCCCCGGGTGTACGTTGAAAGCTTCTATATTCGAACTCATTCGAGAGGGCTTGATGGTCACGACCCTACGCGCAGGCAACAGCAGCACCAGCTCTACGAAGTCAGAATCGAATCTTTCTGTTGGCTTTCCCAATTCATTCGTGAATCAGAATGAAAGGGCTAGAAGCGAGCGCTTCTAGCTACTTCGCCTGCTTATTATTATGGCGGAAATGAACGTGCTATTTTCAAATCGATTGATAAAGTCTGCTTACAAGGTTCGCTTACTACATAGGGTATACTGGATTAGCTGGTTTGTCAGCGGTTAAAAGAACCTTCCTTTCTTTTTCCCGTTGGAATGAATTCCTCACTACTCCTTGCTGGTGAGCTTACTTCTACAGTACAATGCGGGGACTTATATATTCTATATCTTTTTGATCTCGCACTTCTAATAGAACCAGGAGACTAGCTATAGCTCTTGCGCGCTTCCCTGCTTTTTCTTTGAAGCGTGCATTGGTCACATAGATGACTTTGTTAAGGAAAGCTGCTTGAAAAGTGTTCATCTTCTTCCTCGATCTCTTTCAGATTCAATTGAACAAGGAATGAAACGAGGCCGGTCGAGCTGCTTTACCGTTTCGATCCGTCACTCTTCCTTTCGAGGGTTGAGTTGTTCAAGAAGTTTGATTGCAATGAAGTGAGATCTGGAACTCTTGAACAATCTAACTATCGGTCCAGAATCCAACAATTAAAAAAAACAAGGTAAAATAGAAATAGGCAATGTCGTACAGAAAAGGCAAGCCCAATAGAGTGTAGAACATTGACAGGGAACCGCGAGGACATCCAGGGCCCGATCTTCTACTGCCTACCTTGATTCATGGGGCAGGGAGCCAACATGGTTGATAGCAATTGCACCCTGATCTACGGCTGTAAAGCTTTCCCATTCGCATGCCTTAGGCGGGGGGTCACCGCTCGATCTTTGTTTCTTCAGAACGAGGTCCGAAGAAAGGCGGGAATAAGGGCTCATTAACGTTTCCCATATATTAGCTAGTGAATATTCAGCAAACAAACATAAATCGTCGAAACACTTTGTTCACCATATTATAAAACATATATATAAAAACCAAGTAGTTTAAGTACAAATTTGACTAAAGAACTTAAGAAAGAAAAAACCGCATCTCAAGTTTTTGAAGCCTTTGCTTTCCCCTTATCGTCTTGTCTAGACTGAGGGAAATTTCGCTTGTAGTGACCAGATTCTCCACAATTGTAGCACACATTACCCCCTCCATAACATTTTCCTGGGCGGTACCGCCTACACTTAGAGAACTATGGCTTCCGGGTAACACTCACAATGGATTCTCCAAGGTATTGAGTGTGCGTCTCTTCCTATGAAGGTTCTACCTTCATCTTTTGTTTTCCAGAACTGGTTTTAGATATTTTCTTCTTCGAAACCCTTAATGTAACTTTCTGGCTTCCCTCCTTCCAATCCTTAGGTTCCGCTATGTAGGCCTGTCTAGACTAGTTTTCACCTGCATCGCTACTTTAACTAGTTTACAAAATTCCAATCTATCAGCGTCGGTGGTTACAGGTGTGTAGATTTTGGGTCGTAATCCCTTCTCAAACCTTTTACATATTCTTCCTCATTCTCCATTATACTGGTGGCATATCTACTAAACTTAGTGTTTTTTTTTTACTCATATTTGGCTACTGACAATGAGCCTTGTGTGAGTGATGTGTGTATTTATGAAGTGAAAATATGGATGATATGCGTGGATGGAATTGCATTGTGCACTCAAGTTTCCCTAGTGGAATTCAAGTGTAAATTCCTCTGGTAAGTCTAGGGTCGAACATAGGGATTTGTGAAAATAGATTGCGTTGATAATTTTGATGAAAACTTTGTAGTAACTTGGTAAATAAATAAAGTGTTTGGTTTTATGTTTGTGTTGATGAAAAAGAAATAAATAAATGCAGCGGATTTGAGAAAAGACAGTTGTGTTGATAGATGCAATGAGTAGGCGATGAACGAGTTGAGAAGATCTTTAGCTTGCGTTATTCGGGAATGTGTCAGACTATGCGATCATGTTACTACCATGCACAGCAACTCATTTTCCAATGTAAATGCGATGCTCCTAAATCTAGGACACATATGTTGAATGCAAAGTGTCTATAGAGCTTATTCCTAAGTTTCTACTCTTGTCCTATGCGATGATGCAAAATGCATGAAAGCAAGGTGACCGCATACAATCGTATCCTATCTCTAGGATGCATGCAATGCGTTGATAACAAATAGTGCTCATTTCTAAGCACCTATCTCTTGTATTATGCATTCTAATCTGACTCTCCCGAGCCTAGATTATGACTGACCTTCCCAAGTCTAGATCCTGTCCTTAGATTACCCTTCCGAGTATCCCTAATGGACGAATGAAGCATACATAAACAAGATAATTGCAAAGAATGAAGATTCTCTAGTTGTGCTAGCTAAATGCTTCTCAACCCATTCAACTAATTTAGTTAGTCATGCATGAATCACAGAGAGTGAACAGATATAGAGAAAGAAATTCCATTCTTATAAATGAGTTAAGTACAAAATGCAAATGGAAGTTAAAGGTAGAGAGCCTGGTAGAAATTCCTTGCTGATCGAGGCTTTTTACACTGAAATCTCTATTCTGATCTGAAGATATTCCTGCTTCCGCAGGCGTTGGCCCTCTCTCTGTCTTTGAAGTTTCTGGCGCTCTCCCAAGCTTACCGGAACAATTTATTGGCACAACTTTCTCCCTCCCGTCTGCCTTAAAATTAAATAAAACTAAAAACAAATACGTGCGAACTGAACAACTGATTGTAAAAATGGTGAACCCATTTTCTGAAGAATGCACTTTTACTCAGATCCCTGCTACCGGTTGAGCAAGCCTGAGAGGAAAGCTCATCCATCCGTCCAATCCATCCAATCCGGCAAGCAGATCTCCATCCAAATCAATGCTAAGACGTTGGCGCTATTTGTATCTGTTCTATCTCTTTTCATCATTGTAGTTTATCTTCTTTATCTCTACATTCACACACCATATATCAGACGCTAAATAAATATATTGAATGTCTTGATCGCTTTCATCATCATTTTTCTGTCTATTTCCGTTCCTTTGTTTATCGCTTTGTTCATGATGTGTTCTTAATCTCTTGGTAGTTAATATGAATTAAACGAGTACTTAATCTGTGTTAAAGAGATAAATTGCGTTTAGCTAAGGCATGCTAGACAACATCTTCACCTGTGAAAGCAAAAGTGAAGATGTTGTTTTGATCTATCGAGAGAAGATCAGAAGAATGCGTTAACTAGAGCGAGTAGTACTTCCAGACAAGGAAGCAACCTTGTGTTCATTACGTTCGTCTCTATTTCACCACAGACTTGTGGGAACGTGGCCGATCGTTGAAAGGTGTATGCTAAGGGAAAAACAGAATCGCACTTATCACTTCAACGCAATTGAGAACTTGTGATAGTTATATTAGTTATCTTTCTGTTCTGTTTCATACATAAGACTTGCCGCCGCATTACGTGATCTTTGTAGAATCTTCACAGCCAGCCTTGACCTTAGTATCTTGTATCATAAAGCCTGTATCTTGTACCCTCTTAGCTTAGGTTTACTGCACTTTATTTTATTATCGCATTTTTACTGCTTTCCTTTACTTTATCGAAATTTTTATATACTTGCACAAACTATACTTTTAAAGATTGAAAAAAATCTGGTCGCATGTATCATAAACAGTCCCTATGTTCGACCTTGGATCACACCGAGAAACTTGCGGTGGAATTATACTTGGTTCCAACACAAGGAAATTTGTGACAACGCATAGCATACTACAAGAACATCTATTACTAATGCATATCTAGAAGTAGTATTGCATGAACTAAGTCAAGTCAAGTCATTATTGCATAACATTGGACTTGAACTGTGCGTGCATGTCATCGCATAAATCCAGCGTTACAAGTTTATGGAAACATGAACTTGTAGAACATCATCTAAGCATCACATACATTTTGCGTTCTTCATCAAGTCAACAATGCATGCAATGCATTGATAACAAATAATGCTCATTTCTAAGTGCCTATCTCTTGTATTATGCATTCTAATCTGACTCTCTCGAGCCTAGATTTTGATCTGACCTTCCCAAGTCTAAATCCTGTCCTTAGACTACCCTCCCGAGTATCCCTAATGGACGAATGAAGCATACATAAACAAGGTAATCGCAAAGAATGTAGATTCCCTAGTTGTGGTAGCTAAATGCTGCTCAAGCCATTCAACTGATTTAGCTACTCATGCTTGAATCACAGAGAGTGAACAGATATAGAGAAAGAAATTCCATTCTTATAAATGAGTTGAGTACAAAATGCCAATGAAAGTTAAAGGTAGAGAGCCTGGTAGCAATTCCTTGCTGACCGAGACTTTTTACACTGTCTTGCTTCCTCTGGCATAAGTATCAAGCTAGGTAAGTAAAACAATAAATGGGGTAAGTACAAAACAATAAATGGGGTAAGTATCAAGCCAGGTAAGCAATGTCTTGCTTCCTCTGGCGTTTACACTACTCTTATCACTTCAATTATTTCCTAAATTATAGACTCTTGCTCTCCTTCGTGTTGTTTCTGCCAGTCTCTCGACCTCTCCGAAAATTAATTTTTTCTTAAGAATTCCCTTCCCCTTGCTTCGCCTCCTCGTCTTCCTAGCAGTCCTCCTGGTTTGGTAGCATTGGGTATTTATAGACTTCTAGACAAAACAGTTCTTCTCACTAGTGATTGCGTGGATGGGCAGTATTAATTTCCATACCCTGTTGCTCTGCCTGATAGTCATCGAAAGTTCAATGTATTTGCAACGGTATGGTCTTCAACGACCGTCAACTGAATTTCTAATTTGATCGTTATCAGCTTTACGTCCCATCATATTTTATTACATTAGGCTACCGCCTTTATGTAAAGCCATCACGTGATCATCTTTAAGGTACCCTTGGATTGCAAACTCAAAACGCGTTATCGCACTGTTCCTGTACAGAATAACTCAATTTAACTATTTTTATGCGATGAGCATCAGCGATCGCAATTTTTCTTTTAGTTTGGTGCTTTCAATTGTAATATTGTCTATTCACCATCGCTTTCTCCCATTGTTTGAATAATTTGAGCTTTATAACTTGTATTTCTACTAGTTATCACTATCGTTAGGGCATCACATTACTCTGAAACATTTTTCAATAAGCACAAACCAAGCCTCATCATCAGTTGGGTTCGTAATTCCCTTGATGGTTGTGACACCTAATGCCTTCAACCATTTGATGCCAAATTATTTTTCGGGTCCATCGACCCCCATCCTAATCCTTCCATTAACTACCAAGAACACTTTCCTAATAGTTGCTTTTCTTTTTCAGCTCTTACTTGTGGATGACTAGATCCATTTTGACCTCCCTCTGCCATTTTAGAGGTAGTATCATGAGTCCCTATTGGCGGTTGCTTGCAAAGTCTGCCACTTTTTCGGGGCATGGTTTCCTATAATATATCATACATTAAACAAATTATAGTATCACTATACTTAGCCTATTGTACCTTTTCCAAAAATATTATGGTCTGATATCAACTTGTCACACCTCCTCCCGAGTACACCTCTAGATCTCAAAAGGGTGGTGTCTATCGTCCTCATGCCTCTTTTCAGGTTCTAAACGTGTACCTGGGGGGGGGGGGGGGGGATGTGACACTCCTTTCCGACAATAAGGTAACCAGATGAGTGGTTCCCTTAACTAGTGTGTCCGAAAATGAACAAAAGGGCCCTACCTTCTCAATGGCTCGAGATGGGTTTTCTACTTAATGGTCGGACCATAAATAGGTTGTTCATTAGAGGAGCACTGGACTTAAGGATAAAGAAGTAACTCATGAGTAAAACGATAATTTTGACCTAGGTGGTGTTACGAACACTCGTAAAAGACTAACTTGTTGTTATTGGTCTATATTCGTGGAACACAGAAATATATATGTAGTGAGAAAAATGCAGCTTTGGGTCTTTAGTGGAGTGTACCCATGGTTAACGAGTATTGATTAATGAGGTTAATGAGTTTAGCCAATTAATCTCATATCGGTGGAGCTTCTGATCTATAGGTCCATAGGTCCCCTTCCTAGCTCATAAAGGGAATTGAGGTAATTATTTCTTAAATAGAGTTTGAAATGTTCAAATTCAACTAGGTTGTATAATGTATAATGACACATTATAATATAAAGTTTATATTTTAATTAAACTTAATAATATAAATTTAATTTTGGATATGATTCAAAATTAATTTATGAAATAATTAAATATTTGAAGGAGTTCAAATATTAAATTAATATGAATTGGATTCATATTAAAATTATAGGTTAAAATTAATGCGTACTAGATGCACATTAAAACTACAGTTATGAAAGAAATACAATTGAAATTGATTCACGTATAGGTTAAATTAAATATGTGATATTTAATTTGGTAATTAATTAATTGGAAGATTAATTACTTATTAATTTAATTTTAACTAATTGAATTAAAACTATAAGTTTGTGAGAGATGTTTCATTTAAATATGATTTAAATGAAATCATTAATTAAATTGGATTTAATTTATTATTAATTATTTTAAATTAATTAATTAACTTAATTATTTATTTGATTTTTATTAAATCAAATAGTAACTCCTATGCAGGGGAGTTATCAGAACACATGGGATAGCTCCCACGTTTCCCTTCTCTCCATTGGTTGATATACGTGCAAAATATCAGTTTTGTAGGTGGTAATTCTCTATATAGAAGGCTTCTGTGAAAAAAACACCTCTCTCATTTTCTTTCCAATTAAGAGATTGATTCCCACAAACCAATAACCAATATAAAGTATTTTGATATAATGTATTAGATATAATTTTGATATATGATATAATTTTAAATTAATTATATATGATATAATTAATATAATGTATTAGATACATTATAATATAAAGTATTTTGAGAGGAATTAAATATTTGAGTATGATTCAAATATTATTTATATGGATGAGATTCATATAGTTGAATTTAGGATAAATATGATTTATATTAAATGTCTTGTAATGTTGAGAGAAAATACAAACTATAGGTTATCTTATATTTGATATAATACAAAAACTATAGATTATATATTATATTTGATATAACATATAATGATATATACATAATAAGTTGGTTATTATATTTAAATATATTTATAAATTATTTTAAATTAAATGAAGGAGTTATCAAAATAACTCACTCCCTACTTTTCCTATCCTTCACATGATGGGGTTGAAAGGTTACGTGAGAGATGGTCTCTCACTGACTTCTCTCTTCTTGGAAATCACAGTGAAGAAATTCTTCTTCCTCCTCTCATCCTCTTTCCCTCTTCCAAGATTGTGTAGACCTCACCACTCCTGTATATTCTCATTCCCAAGAGAATACAGAAGGTTCTCGAGTGGCGGTGTCTTGGTTTGGAGATCAAGATCCAAATCGAAGCATTCGTGATCGTGGATCGAGAAAATTACGCAAAGAAAGTGTTCTTCAAGGGTAAGCCATTTTCTTCCCTATTCTTCATTTATTCAGCATATTGTAATTTCTTTTTTAAATGCATAATGGTTCTATGTTTTTGTAAAATTATTTATTTTATAAATTTTGGGATTTGGGTCCGATCCCATTTCCGCTCAAGGACCCTCAATGGCTCATTCAATGGTTCCTTCAATTGGTATCAGAGCCGGGAGGGGGGTTTAGCCCAATTTTTTTCCAAAATTTAAGAATGTTGTTACAGTTTAATGGTGGGATTTAGCCTTATGTATGATTCATGGGATGAATGCTCTGTGGAATGTATTGTTTTGCAATTATGGATCATTTTCAGGATTGGGCATTTAGTTTATTGTTTTTCTTTTACAAAATTGTTTCGTAAGGGCCCATGTTTAGGGGTATAAAATCGCTATTGAGTCTATATTTACTGTTCTTGAGTTACTCATGGTGTTCCCAGTGACGATTTGAAGAAAACGAGGCCAAAATCAGAGGTGTTTTGAAGATGTTCGAAACTTACAATGGGCGATTGTATAATAGCGTTGCGACACTATGTCCTAGAGGAGTTATCAGAAACGTGGGACAGTTCCAACTAGGGAAGTTATCAGAAACGTGGGATAGCTTCCACGCTTTCTCTCTCTCTCTCTCTCCATTGGTTGATATACTTGCAAAACGTAAGTTTTGCAGGTGGTGATTCTCTTTACAAAAGACTTCTAAGAAAAAAAACAACTCTATTTTTTCTTCCCAATACCAAAATTTTCAAAGAAATGGGGGTTTTTCAATTGGTGGTGTTCGTGAAATCCATCCTAAAGGAATTGAAGTTTTTCATTCGAGTCATGAACTAAAGTAAGTCTTCTTTCTGATTGAATTACTAATTTTTATGCATACTTGACATAAAAATTTTACAGTCGGTTTAATTATTTCAAGTCTTTGTGAAATTCTGTTTTCTTAGTGTATTAATATTTCAATTTCTCAATTGATTTCAAGTTAGGTCTTGATAATTCCTCTGTGTTAGGGATTTATCTTTGATTTCTTAATTGATTTCAAGTTATGTCTTGACTGGTCCATTAGTTGTTATTTTGAAGAAGTCAAAGGACGAGGTATGCTATTATGCATTTGGGATTTAGAGTAATTTTGTGATACGGTTTAGAGTAATTAATTAATAATATTTCTGTTAATGTAGCCTTTGGACTTTGACAACAACGTAACTTCGTTGTCTCAATCTCCAAAGGTGGTCTATAAGGAAAATACCACAAGGAATAATGTGGTTCCATGAAACCTTCTTAGTCCAATTATTAAACAACCCGTCGGAAAGA
The DNA here is from genome assembly GCF_009727055.1 of Benincasa hispida. Lineage (NCBI taxonomy): Eukaryota > Viridiplantae > Streptophyta > Magnoliopsida > Cucurbitales > Cucurbitaceae > Benincasa > Benincasa hispida. The sequence goes on along the minus strand of NC_052359.1, from coordinate 71,638,618 downwards.
AGAGGAAGAAAAAGGTGAAACCATATGATCTGATGGCTAAGATCCCAACCAAGTTTGAGAATTAGTTCTCTTAGTATCTTCAAGACCTTAGGCGTGTCAATGAGACTCAGAGAACTATTCGATGATCATGAAATTTGTCGTGGCTCATGAACTTATTGACGTTGGACACATTTATTGACGACCTGTGAATCTGTTTCTGGATTTCACTCTTTGATGGAATTCATATAATTGGACAATGACCAATTATTCCAAGAAAGAAGAAGGAGAAAATAGGAAGAAGGAAGAAGGAGAAACTAGGACTTACCCTTGAAGCCCAATAATTCTTCGCGAATCCTCTCGATCCGATCACGAACACTTCGATCAGGACAATAGGATCTCCAAAATAGAAATCCCAAATGGCCACCACCACAAATGGAACCTCATGTATTCTCTATTAGGGTTTGAGAATTCAAAAGTTGTGGATGCTGAATTTTGGGAAGAGAAAGGAAAGGATGAGAGGGAAAAGAAACACACTTTTCTTTTCTGTGAATTCTTAGGAGTTTTTCGGAGAACTCTCACTGATCTCTTGCATCAAAATTGCCAGAGAATTACCAAAAATTTCATCTTCTCCATTCAACACCACGATTGATGCAGAGGACAAGTAAGTTATAACTCCCTCATTTAATTTAATTCAAAATTAAATAAAATAAATAAAATATAAATATAATAACTAACTTATTATATGTACATATAACTATATGTTATATCAAATATAACATATAATCTATAGTTTTTATATTATATCAAATACAATATAACTTATAGTTTGTATTTCTCTCAATTAATCATGGTTTTTAGTATAAATCGCATTTATACTAAATTATATGAATCTCATCCCTGTAATTTGTATATGAATCAAATTCAAATATTTAATTCCTCAAAATAAACTTTATATTATAATGTATCAAATATATTATATGAATAATATCATATATAATTAATTTCCTCATTTAATTTGAGCAATTTAAATTAATCCAAAATTAATTCTCAATAATCAATGTGAGCTACCCAAAATTAATTCTCAATAATCAGTGTTGAGCTACAGAAGGGACCTTATAGGCCTATAATTTGAAGTTCCAATGGTACTTGGATAATTAATTAAAGTCTTTAGTTAATTTACCTAACTTCCACTAACTGCCGGTCACTGCACTAAAGACCGACAACTGCACTCTTCGAACTACAGATATATTTTTGTGTCCAGTGGATATAATTAGTCAATAATGCCATGATATTTCACAAACTGCTCGTAAGTATAACTGAACCAAAATTACCGTTTTACCCTTGTAGTTACATCTAACTCCTGAAGTACCACTAATTCCTTTAATGAATAATAAGTTATAGTCTAACTATGACCAAGACTCTCTCGGGCCAAGAGAAGGTGTGGCCACATTGTTCAATCTCCTGAATTAGCTCTTAAGGGAGCAATTTATCTACTTACCCCGACATTAGGGAAGGAGTGAATTCTGTCTTATATAGCTGTGTTCTCATCTCCCCAATCAGACAAATCCCAAAAATTGTAAACATATTGAGTCGGCGATCTGGCCACTCTCACCCATGAAAATCAAAGGACCGCCTTTACAGGAAGGATTCAGTTCATGTCATCTATGGTCATCTTGGTGAAATGGTTTTATTATTAACGGTGTTATATAATAAGTCTAATAATTTTGTGGTTTGGTCTTATACAAACTCTTTATATAGGATACTCCCCCCCCCCCCCTCCCTTCTCTCACACGTCTCCAAATGCATGATCAGGATCAGATCATTTGTACACTTTACAACACTTGTAACATCTAGAAAGTGGGTCGCACCCGTAGTGTCACTAAGATAAGGTACCCAACCTTATCCATCTACTACAAACCGTTTAGGTTATCATTTAAATAAAATCTACCTATATGTCTCTACATACATGTTTAAATTACATAAAATAACTTAGGATCTGAGTTTATTGGATTGAGTATATGCTCATAAAATAACAATTATTTTATTAATAACAATTTGTTTATACAATGTTTACAAACTACGAGAATACAAGAGAGATTTATGACACCCATCCAAACACTATATGGATCAATATTCCTAACCTGACAAGCGAAAAAAGCATGTGAGTCGGGGATCTCATAGTAATCAAATTTGTCACACATGTAAGTCGTCTCATTCAAATTAATATGAGGATTGAGATAATCGTTTATATTCTCAAACTCGTGGTGATCGATCGGTCGCATAATATATGTCTTGGAACTGATATCTACAAGTTTCACAAGTTCTTCACCATGGTCTACAAAATAGTTTCTCGTTTCGATGCTAATGTCCGATGCTCAGGAAACCATTCCTGTTGAAGACTTCTGATATGATCCAACAATTCAGTGACCAAAAGGGATCAAACATCTTTCAATATTGCATTGATGTACTCGACAATATTAGTGGTCACAATAAAGTGTGATGGAAAAAGACATATTTTGAACAACTTCCAAATCAGTAAGAAACTTCTTAAGCCAAACAACCTCTTTAGCAACTTCACAAGCAGCTACGTATTCAATTTCCATAGTGGAGTCTGCGATGCATCCTTGTTTGATGTTTCGTCAAACTATAGCTCCTCCATTCAGATTAAACACAGACCTTGATGTGGATTTTTGAGAATCTCGATTAGTCTGAAAGTTAGAGTCTGTGTATCCTGTAAGGATCGAATATTTATCTCCATACACAAGCATATAGTTCCTCGTTCTCTGAAGGTACTTGAGGATTTTTTTGACCATTGTCCAGTGATCTAATCTTGAATTGGATTGATATCGATTGACAATCCCTACTGCATTACAAATGTCAGGTCTAGTACATAACATTGCATACATAAAGCTACCAACAGCCGATGCATGGGGAATTTGTCTCATTGCATTAACCTCTTGAGGAGTCTCAGGACACTGCTCCTTAGACAATGCAATTCCATGCCTGAAAGGTAATAAAGCCTTCTTGGAATTGTGCATCGAATATCTAATAAGCATCTTGTCAATATACGATGCTTAAGACAAGGCTAACCTTTTATTCTTACGATTCTTGATGATCTGGATCCCTAGAACAAATTATCCCACTCCCAATTCTTTCATCTGGAATTGGGCGGCCAACAATTTCTTTACATGAATAAGAAAACCTATATCATTCCTAATGAGTTGGATATCATCGACATACAACATAAGGAAAGCTACTAAGCTATTGATGATTTTCTTGTAAACACAAGGTCATCAACATTATGATCAAAGCCATAAGATTTGATCGCAATATCAAATCTTCTATTCCAAGATCGAGATGCTTGTTTCGGTCTATAAATGGACCGACTAAGCTTGCAAACCTTTTTCTCTTGATCTTGTTCAACGAATCATTCTAGTTGATTCATGTAGATGGTCTATTCAAAATTGCCATACAAAAAGGTAGTCTTGACATCCATTTGTCATATTTCATAGTTATAATATGTGGCTATGGACAAGAGAATTCTAATAAACTTTAACATGACAACAAGTGAGAAAGTTTCTTCATAGTCCACTCCTTTAACCTGGGTATAATCCTTTGCCAGAAGTCTAGCTTTAAAGGTCTGTACCTTTCCATCTACACCTCTTTTCCTCTTGTAGATCCATTTACAAACTATAGGTTTTATCCAATTAGGTTGATCTACAAGCTCCTAGACAGAATTGAAGTACATAGACTCCATTTCTTGATTCATGGCTTTAATACATTCATCCTTGTCAACATCTTCCATTGCTTGTTTATAAGACAATGGATCCTCAACACCATTGTCAGCTATAATGTCTTGGGCTTCGGTTAAACCCATGTAGCATACAGGTGAGTTCATAACCCTCCCACTAGTGAGTAGTGGGATCAGCTCTAAAACCCATATCATAAACTCCTAGTTTCATCTCAGAGGACAATACACGTTGATTAACTTCACTACATTTAGCAACATTTGCTTTTTCTATGTCCCTCGATATTCAATATGAACTGGAGTTTATCTAGGGAGCCGACAATATTGCTTTCATCAAGAGAATTTTTTGCTTGAATTGTGAGAATTTTTTGCTCAATCAATTCTTACATTGATTGTATGATCTGATGTGTAGTGATAACATTCTCAAATCTTTTGGCTAAGGCATCAGGTATGCTTGCCAAAATGTAGATTTGGGCCATATTATTAGCCTTCGTCAACATTTCATATGCATCACGAACATTTCATGTTGCATCAGGGGTTAGGATTTGAGGAAAATCTTCAGTCAAGAAGATGTTGAGGTCGTTAACCACGAAATTTTTTTTAATTGAATCTTTCCAAGTCATATAATTAAAACCGGTCAAATTACTAGAGGCAAATAATGGAAAAATATAGTTTGACACTTTTGCTAAAAAGAAACAAATTGATCTATATTAGATTTTAGCATAACTTTAAAACATCCAATTAAATTTTTGCAAAAACTAAATAACCTCATTTAACATCTAATTTTTGCAATGATGCTTCAGTAATTTAGAAAAAAAGCCACCGAAGGGTAGTCAGTTGCACCTTCACTGAACTAAGTCACTCTCAACCAATTGTTACACCAGAATAACTCTTATTCCTATAATAATCAGTCATCATTGATTTGGTCAAGAAATTATTAATTAGCTCAACATTTTAGACCTTAAAGTTCTGCTCCAATGAGCCAACCGATTGGAGCAAAAACTAAAGTGATCCTATCCATTTCTGAAGTTCACCTTGATATTGACCTAATGCACAAACCACCCGAAGGGCGACACTCCTAAGGTGCCTCGAGGTCGTGCAAGAAGATCTGATAGTGTTATGAAGGAGACTGTAGGACATGTCGACACACATCCCTCTCCCACTTACTATAAATACTCTCTCCATTCACCTTGATATTGACCCATGTAAACACCATCCGAAGGGGGACGATCCCAAAGCGCCTCGAAGCCAAGCATGAGTCGCACGGTGTGAATATTAAGGGAGAAACATGAGTGGAAAATTGATGTATCGTATATATTTTTTTCCTCCTACTAAGTATTTTTTTAAAAAAAAAAATAGGGTTTAATTAACTTAGGAAAGATACGACTAATAATTTTCACTAAGTGAGTATTTAAGTTTGCCCAACAGTAATACTTTGGATAGTTAAATAATTTTGATTAATGTTTGTTAAACACTTTAACAAACTTTAATCAATAATTGCATGCTTGTAGCAAATATATCTAATTCACCTTTTTAGGTCAGTTCTTAGGTATGGTTGTTCATTTCCTTCAACTTAAATACCTTAGCCTAGACAGAACTAGTCATAGATAAAAGGTCACTTATAGATACATTTGCTACAAATTTAATCTTTTAGTAAAACCAATTTAATTTGATTAAACTGATTAAAAGATTAAACTAAAAGATTAAACTAACTTCTAATCTCCTTATAAATTTGTGATCTTAGGTCTATGTGAATCGTATTTTAAAATTATTTTTAAAAATGATTTTACCTAAGCTTGTATGCAATTCTGGATTATTGATTTTAATTTCTAATTTCATTTAATTATAATGATTATAAAATAAATGAAATAAATTAAAACCATATATTGTATTGAATGACATATTTAATAAAATTATAACATTGATAAAATTATCTAAAGTAATATCATGATTCATGCAATTCCCATTTCATTACTAAACATACATAACACTTTTATATTAAGGTAATGAAATAATTAATAACATACATTGCATCCGTACATTCAAACTATATATTATAACTCTTATAATATAAATGATGTATGACTATGTTATTAATGCATGCAAGCATATAGTAGAATATTTACATTATTTAAAATTAAAATCAGGCAACTATATATAACACTTATAGTATAAATGATGCATGGATAATGCATAACCTATGGTAGGATTTTTACTATATGACATACATTATGACATATATAAATAAATTAAATCATACATCATATGCATAATTTAAAACAAGTACTGGACGGGATTGGACTCAAAGCCCATTAACTAAATTAATATAACACTTATATTAATTTAATTAACAAGATATAAAGTAACTACTACAAATTAATAGTCAAACCAATTGAAAACAAGTAAACCGGCCCTTGAACCGCTCGAACCGGATCGGGAAAACCCGAACTAGCCATGAATCAGCCAAGAAGAACCCAACCAACCAAATCAGAGAACCCATGAACCGAACCGGAACATCACTCCACAAATCGCTCGTGAATCGAACTCTGACCGTGCTTCTTCTCCGTCTCAGAGTGACGCGATGCTATGCCTTGGCATCGACACTACGGAAAAGAACTCCGTCCGTTGCATCAGAGCGTCGCGATACTAGGGCACAATTTCACGATGCTACTGTACAGTCTCCTACTGTACATATCCGAATTCTTTCATCTTCGCCCCGATTTTGGCTTCGATTTCTCTAGAAAGTTATTGAGAATATCACGAGCGACTTAAAGGAATAATAATATAGACTCTATTGCAAAATTGATGCCTAAGCACGTGCCCTTACAAACCAAATTGTAAATGAAAAGCGATAAAACTAAAAAGCCAATCTGGAAAATATCTAATAATTCTAAACATTGATCATAGCATTCATCACATGAACAAATTGTACAAAAAGTAAACCCACCAATTCTATAAATATAATTATGGAAGATAAAAGGAAATCTTGGGGAGAACACATAATCTCGTTAATTCTCTCAATCCGATCATGGACACTTCGATCAGGACAAAAGGATCTCCAAAATCAAAATTCCAAATGGTCGTCACCACAAATGGAACCTCCTGTATTCTCTGTTACGGTTTAAGAATTCAGGAATTGTGGGCTCTGAATTTTAGGAAGAGAAAGGAAAGAATTAGAGGGAGAAGAAACACACTTTTATTCTCTGTAAATTCTCGGGAGTTTTCTGCAGAACACTCATTGACCTTCTGCGTCAAAATTGCCAAAGAGATACCAAAAATCTCACCTTCCCCATTAAAACCACGATTGATGGAGAGGAAAATTAGGGAGGGAGTTATTTAGTTTCATAACTCCCTCATTTCGTTTAATTCAAAATTAAATTAAATAGAAAATATATAAATATAAAACTAACTCATTATATGCATATATAACTATATGTTATATCAAATATAACATATAATCTATAGTTTTTATATTGTATCAAATACAATATAACCAATAGTTTGTTTTTCTCTCAATAATCATGGTTTTTAGTATAAATCACATTTATACTAAATTATATGAATCTCATCCATATAATTAGTATTTGAATCAAATTCAAATATTTAATTCATCTAAAAATAAACTATAAAATTGCAATGTATCAAATACATTATATTAGTTATATCATATATAATTAATTTCCTCAATTAATTTGAATAATTCAAATTAATCCAAAATTAATTCTCAATAATCCCTGTTCAGCTACAGATGGGACCTTATAGACTTGTAATTTGAAGCTCCAATGGTACTCGGATTAATTAAATTACCTAACATCCATTAACTGTCGATCACTACATTAAAGACCGTAGCTGCATTCTTCGCACTATAGATATATTTTTTGTGTCCTTTGGATATAACCAGTCAAAAGTGCGATGACATTTAACAAATTGCTCGTAAGTATAACTGAATAAAAATTACTGTTTTCCCCCTGTAGTTACATCTAACTTCTTAAGTACCACGGATCTCTCTAATGAACAATAAGTCATAGAACAACTATGATCAAGTCTTTCTCAGGCCAAGAGAGGGTGTGGTCACATTGTTTAAGCCCCGGAATTAACCTTTAAGGGAGAAATTTATCTACTTATCCCAATATTTGGGTATGAATGAATTCTGTCTTGTGTAGTTGTGTTCCCAACTTCCCAATCAGACAAATCCCCAAAATGGTAGGCATATTGAGTCGGCAATCTGGCCACTCTCACCCATACAAATCAAAGGACCGCCTTCATAGGTAGGAGTTTACAACTCACCCAGGATTCAAGTCATGTCAACTATGGTAATCCTGGTGAAATATAAGTCTTTATTATTAATAGTGTTATATAATGAAACTAATCATTTAGTGGTCTGATCTTATACAAACTTTTTGTATAGGATACCCTTGCTCACATGTCTCTATATGAATGGTCAGGATCAAATCATTTGTAGCACTTTACAACACTTATAACATCTACAAAGCAGGTTGTACCCATAGTGTCACTAGGATAAGGTACCCAGCCTTGTCCATCTACTACAGACTGTTTAGGTTATCATTTAAACATGATCCAATTGTATGTCTCTACTTACATGTTTAAATTATATAAAATAATCTATGATCTTAGTTTATTGGATTGCGTATATACTCATAAAATAACAATTATTTATTAATAAAAATTTATTTATACAATCTTTAGAAACTACGAGAATATAAGAGAGATTAGGACACCAATCCCAACACTATATGGATCAATATTCCTAACCCGATAAGTGGTGAGAGCATGTGAGAAGGGGATCTTATAGTAATCAAATTTGCCAGACATTCAAGTCTTCTCATTCAAATTAATACGAGGATTGAAATGACTGTCTACAATCTCAAGCTCATGGTTATCGATCAGTCGCACAGTGTATGTCTTGGAACTGATATCTGCAAGTTTCATAAGTTCTTCCCCATTGTCTGCCAAAATCGTCTCTATTTTCAATGCTAATGTTCGATGCTCAGAAAACCATTCCTATTGAAGACCTTTGATAGGATCCAACCGTGCAGTGACCAGAAGGTATCGAACATCTTCGAATACTGCATTGATGCATTGAGGAATATTAGTGGTCATCAGATCGTATATCATTTCCCTTGGTATACCGGGCCAACCTTGACAACCCGACATCGGTAAGATATTTTTGAACACCATTATAGGTGATGAAAATCGGACATGAGAATTTCTAGGAGTAGTGGAATGATCATTTCAAATTCCATTCGTATTTGACCATACACAATTACAATCAAGAAATGGAAACTAATTAGTCATGCACAAAACGAAATTATAGCATGCTTAACAAGAAGATCAAGGGAAAGAATAGACATACCTTTGAAGACTCATCTTCAAACTCCCTTGATCATGAACGCTCAAACAATCTCCAAGACTGCAACACACGAATGCTCGAACATAGCGACCGCAACACAACATGATCAATCAGCAACCACCACACGAACACTACGAACTCAACGAACGACCTCCAAAACTTTGACTATCTCGAGTTGGGTACAACACCACCACAATAGCTATCTTGGTATTCTTGGTGTGAGAATCCAGAAGTGTGGGCTCTGTGTGGACTTGTTTAAGGAAGAGACCGGAGGAAGAACAATTGTGTAAACGATTGAGCAAGTGGGAAATGACAAAGGTCTATCGTATAGACGATGCCCAATCGTTTTAGTAATTATATGCGATCTTTTAGCAAAAGCTCCACGATCGTTTAACTAATGGCTAGGTGAGTGAACTGTTGTATAGTGTCACTCCACGATCGTTTAGTATTTCTTCAGCTATCGTTTAGTGAATCTAATCCACTTGACAGCCAACTGTGAGTAATTTTCAATAATGGAAACTCTTAATTCAACAACTTCTAAATTTAGGAAAATTTGTTTCCTTTTATCTCATGGTTACCATGAAACCACCAATAACCTCCCACTCAATTGGTTATTAGAGAAAAAGATATAATTATCCAATGTAAATCTATAAACTATAGTTTTTTTTTTTTTTTTTTTTCTATTTCATGGTACTTAATGTAAATCTCATTTACCTTAATCCTTCATTTGATGTATCTCATATATCACACCGATCATATCATATATAATCAAATTTCCTCTTGTCAATTTGAACATTTCAAATCAACACCAAGAATTGATTCTCAACTTGAATCCTTTGAGCTACTAATGCGTTGATATATCATGCGATGTAAGGATGTGTGGATATGATGTTCATACAAGTTTTCCTAACAAAGCCCAAGTATAAGTGATAACGAAGATTTTATCTTTAAGCATATGTACAATGATGACTGAATGAATGATTCAAGTTCTTGTCCCCGGCAACGGCGCCAAAAACTTGTAATATTAAATTCGTATATTTATCTTTATCTTATGCGTTGCTTATGAATGAATATGAATATGCTTTATGCGCTCAAGTGCTTTGTGATAAAGATATTGTTGCGATACTACGTTCTATGTGTATGGTAATATGGTTCGTAGTATACGATGATGTAGTGCGTGTCACACGTTTTCTTACGCTGGGACCAAGTATAATTCCAACGCAAATTTCTCAGAATGACCTGCGGTCGAACATGGGGATTGTTGTTGTTTAGATGCGGTACTAATATGGTATTAGTGACCGGTTTATCATAAAGAATAAAGAATTTGGTTTGTACAGAAATGTAAATTGCGTTGTAAATAAAATGCGATGATAACATAAATGACTAAAGTACTAATGTTAAAGGGTGAGGACCAGCTGTGAAGTTGTACAAAAGAATCTAATGACTGCGATGGCAAGTCTTGTGAATGAATCAGAAATGAGTAGAGGGAGAGAACATCACAAGTTCGTTAATCCCGTTAAGGACTTGACTGTGGCTCCGCTTTCCCTTGGCTTACACCTTTTAGTGATCGGCTGTGTTCCCATACGTCTATTGTGAAACAAGGATGAACGTAATGAATGTAAGGTTGTTTCCATCTCTGGAAATACTTCTCACTTTAGTTAACGCATTCTTCCAACCTTCTTTCGATAGGCGAAATGCCATCTTCACTTCTGCTCTCACAGGTGAAGATAATATCGAGCATGCTTTAGCTAAATTCACCCGATTACCTTAACAAGGATTAACTCACTCACTTAATTCTTCCCCTTTACCCAGGGGATTAAGGACCCAAGATGGAAAAAATGGATGATAAATGTATGGAAAGGAACAGAGAGATGATAATGATGATGATAATTATATTTAAATCTAAAGATCAGCATTTGATACATGATTTATGAATGAAAGATTGAAGAAGATGAACACAGTAGATGAATGAAAGAATAGAAACAAATACGAAAAGAGTGTCAATGTCTTGACACAGATCCCGATCGGAGACATTGTGCTTGCTGGCGTTTGGATGAGATGGAGTAGAAAGCTTCCCTCTCAGGCTTGCTTCCTAGGTAGAAGTGACCTCTTGCATAGAGATGTTTTTTCGAAAATGAAAATAATTTCTTGCTTAGAGACTCACCTTTCAGCCTTGTCTCGTCGTTCTCCCGGATTTTCTCTATAAAGCCTATTTAGACCAACCTCTTTTACAATGAATTCAAGGAAGCTATTTCTAGACCTCGGTTCTTGTATTGGTGGTCCCATTGTGTAATTCTGAAAATTTCTGCAATGGCATAATGGAAAAGTCCTCTCTACTCTACGATCAATCTGTCAGAATCGTACAACAGAAAAGCTGTACACTTGTTAGAATTGACCGTGAATGTGTTGTTCTTCACATCTTCAATCGATCGCTGCATGCGGTGTAATTGTTTTGATTACCACATGTGGTGGAAATGCGTTGATCAATTGAATCATGATCGATCATCGCATGTGCTTCAATTGTGTTATCGTTTTTCGTTATAGATTGATTGGCATATGCTGTGTAGATGCGTTGTACATTTTCTCCTTGAGCAATTAACACATGCAGTGACCTATTTCATGCAAAACAAAGACTTGGACATTCCATTTCGCCATCACAATGGGTTAGTGGGTGTGTTCATGACACTTTATAATTTTCGTATTTCTAAGCCAATTGTTATACTATCGATGCCACTTTTCCTTCTTTTTGCCACATAATCTAAATAAAACAACATAAATAACTTGTATTTCTACAAGTTATCACACCCCAAAATTTAGATATATGCTTGTCCTCAAGCATATCTTCAACTAAGGTAATTCCGCTCAACTCCTATCCTACTTTGCGTCGAGCGGCTACTCCGAATGCTCCGCCTCTACAAAATTACTCAACACCGCAAGTTCCTTCTATCCTTTAACATTTTATCATATGCTCTACTTTATTCTTATCTAAAACAAACCTCTACCCAAAATTCCCTTCTAGTTTTGAGAAGAATATTTTACCTCTTCTTGTAAAAACAACAAAATGCATTCTTTATGCGGTGGCTTGTTTTGCGTCATCGTACAGAGAATGTTAATCATGGTTACACCCTTCGTTTTGGCTTGCTCCCACGGGTGTCATGCAAGCATCCAACTTTGATTGTGTACCAATCTCAACTTCAACTTTTGATTTTTAGCCAAGTTTTACTTTTGCTGGTCAGAGGAGTTGTCTCTTTTATTCATATTTTTCCTTTTTTTTTTTATATTGTGTCGATCCTGGAAACCTACCTTCGTTCTGGCTTGCTCCCATGGGTGTCATGCGACCATCCAACTACGAGCAGGTTCCTTTCACGACTTAACTCTTATCAGGTTGGGATTTTTAGAATTTTCCCTTGCACTGACAGCGGAGTTTTTATGAAGTTTTTTTTTTTTATAATAATGAACGCATTTGCCTGATATGACCATATCCGCTTGATCGCATCTGTTCAGACGTTCCCCACCCCAAAATTTAGAGATGTGCAAGGTTCTCATTGCGTTGTTTTGGACGAAACAGACAAAACACTTAGTCGAATTTTTTAAAAGAAGGTTTGAGCAGAGTCTTGAAATAGAGAAGGTAAAGTAGAGCTAATGCGATGAATTGTCTAAGTGTTAGTCAGAAAATGCAATGTATAAGAAATATTGCTAAGGGTATGCATAATACTCATCATGGCAGTGTAATTAACAAAGCAAAATAAAAGACAAGAATTATCACAATAATTGACAAAGGATGATAAGTAAAGAGGCTAACGCATATGAAAAGAATAATTACTCAGTTGTATAAAATTTAACTAAGTATACAAAGAATTACAAACATCACAACACAAAATTTTAGCATGTACAAAGAATACAAGGTATAGCTTCTATATACAAAAAAATATAATAATGAAAGAATGGTCGCAAAGAAAAATTGTAGAATTGCGGAGAAGGTGGCACACCCCCAAATTTAGAGTTGCGACGGGGGATCTTGAGGAGGATGTTTGGTGGAGCTCGTTGTGGCGCATCTTGAAATTGCAGAGGTTGCTGTAGATGGGGAGGCACCATGGGACCATGTAAGTATGCTGTTAAGAAGTTAAAGTATTCATGGTTGCGCTTTGCCATCTGTCTCTGGTTCAGGCGGATTGAAAAAACATTGCGTTGAATATTAATCATCACCTGCCGCACCATTGTGTTACTGCATTACAACTCTGCATTGCTCTCCTGCAACTCTGTTATTACTTGGCTGAAGAAGTTAAGTTGATGAGAGAAGAGGGACCATATTTCTGCTAAGTCAGCAGGCAAGGGTTTCGATGGGGGGTTGCGCCCGTGATGTTTCACAAGCAACGGTTTGAGGTTGAGCGGAAGGGCCTGCTCCCAAACCATGTGGGTTGTCAACATGTGCCAATGGAGGTGAACAGTGAGGTGGAGATGGATGGTGGAAGACGCTGCTAGGGATACAATGTTTGAATCAGGAGCAAGAAGGAGATTGGTAAAGTGTTCAGGAAGAGGGGAAAAGGGCTTAATTGGAGGGCTAGGCGGGCAAATGATTAAAGGTAAGGGGTCCAAGGGTATTTAGTTTTACTCTTCTGGTGATTGATCTTGGACTTTTTCCTTTCCTTAATCATTTTGGCTTGGGTTGTTGCGGCGTATTCAGATCTATGAAGGGTCTTCGTATGGATGAGGTCGTGGACTTCAGGCATGGGTTCTTCGTCAATGCCTACGCTAACAGAGAGACACAGGCTCGAAATCATCCATGGACAGAAGTATTGGCCTCTCACATGGCCAACAAAGCCTCGAATCTGTGTCGCAATCAATTGGCATACATCAATCGGAATGCCTCGCACGATACAATATGCGGCCATCACTCGATCCCTTGAAATGGTTTTATCATGCGTTGTTGGGATGAGTCGCCGTTTCACCAAGTATAGCCAAAGTCGCGCCTCTGGGAGCAGCTTGTTGGTGGTAAGGGTCTTAATGCCAATCAATGATACTGACCACTGGGTGCCCGGTTGTGTTAATACTCTCAGCGCATCCTCCATGTGTACTTCTTTAGGATCATCAATTATCTTATTACCCGATGCTTCTGGGATGTTTTTCAACTTGTATAGTTGATGTCCCTTACACTGAATAGCACTGCCCTCCCTTCTATGCGTTGATGGTAATATGCTTTGTAGTATGCAATGATGTAGTGCATTGTAAATAAAATTCGATGATAACATAAATGACTAAACTACTAATGGCATAGGGTGAGGACTGGCTGTGAAGTTGTACAAAAGAATCTAATGAATGCGGTGGCAAGTCTTATGAATGAATCAGAAAGAGAATGAGTAGATGAAGAGAACATCGTAAGTTCGTCAATCCAGTTAAGGATGTGATTGAGGTTCCACTTTCCCTTGGCTTACACCTTTCAGTGATCGGTCGTGTTCTCATACATCTATTGTGAAATAGGGATGAACGTAATGAACGTAAAGTTGTTTCCATCTCTGGAAATACTTCTCACTTTAGTTAACGCATTCTTCCAACCTTCTCTCGATAGGTAGAATGACATTTTCACTTCTGCTCTCATAGGTGAAGATGCCGTCAAGCATGCTTTAGCTAAACTCACCCAATTACCTTAACAAGGATTAACTCACTCACTTAATTCTTCCCCTTTACCCAGGGGATTAAGGACACAAGATGGAAAAAATGGATGATAAATGTCTGGAAAGAACAGAGAGATGATAATGATGATGATAATGATATTTAAATCTAAATATCAACATTTGATACATGATTTATGAATGAAAGATTGAAGAAGATGAACACAGTAGATGAATGAAAGAATAGAAACAAATACGGAAAGAGTGTCAATGTCTTGACACAGATCCCGATAGGAGATGTTGTGCTTGCTAGTGTGTGGATGAGATGGAGTGAAAGCTTCCTTCTCAGGTTTTCTTCCCAGGTAGAAGTGACCTCTTGCACAGAGCTTCTTCTTCGGGAATGGAAAGAATTTCTTGCTCAGAGACCCACCTTTCAACCTTGTCTCGTTGTTCTCTCGGATTTTCTCTGTAAAGTCTCTTCATACCTGCCTCCTTTACAATGAATTCAAGGAAGGTATTTATAGACCTCGGCTCTCGTATTGGTGGTCCCACTGTGTAATTCTGATAATTCCTGCCATGGCATAATGGAAAAGTCCTCTCTGCTCTACGATCAATCTATTAGAATCGTACAACAGAAAAGCTGTACACTTGTCAGAATCGCCCGCAAATGCATTTCTCTTCATATCTATGTGAATGCGGTGTAGTTGTTTTGATTATCGCATGCGGTGTAAAATCGTTGATCACTTGAATCCATGATCGATCGTCGCATGCGCTTCAATTGTGTTGATCATTTTTCATTCAAGATCGATTGGCGCATGTTGTGTAAATGCATTGTACATTTTGTCCTTGAGCAATTAATGCATGCGGTGACCTATTTCCTGCAAAAGAAAAGACTTGGACATTCCATTTTTCCATCGCAATGGGGTTAGTGGGTATGTTCATGACATTTTATAATTTTTGTATTTCTAAGCCAATTCTT
This sequence comes from Benincasa hispida, assembly GCF_009727055.1. Classification (NCBI taxonomy): domain Eukaryota; kingdom Viridiplantae; phylum Streptophyta; class Magnoliopsida; order Cucurbitales; family Cucurbitaceae; genus Benincasa; species Benincasa hispida. Next base: position 71,622,932 of record NC_052359.1, on the reverse strand, counting down.
GAAAGCCGAAAAGAGATTCACAGCCAGATGTGATCTCTGTCATAATGGAAGATGTGACGGTAGAAACGGCCATTGCAGAAATGGAAAGGAAGATTAACTTTCTGATGAAAGCCGTTGAGGAGTGAGACCATGAGATCGCTGCCCTGAGAGAACAAATGCAGTCTCGAGAGGCTGCTGAATTAAGCCAAGCACCCACGGTCAAAGCAACTGACAAGGGTAAGACCGTGCTGCAAGAAAACCAGGGGCGACAGTCAGACTCAAAGCGACATGATCATGACCTCCATAAGAGCTCAATATGGAAGGTCGGCTCAAACTTCCTTCATGTATTCCAAGCCATACACCCAGAGGATTGACAATCTGAGAATGCCTGCAGGGTACCAACCCCCAAAGTTCCAACAATTTGACGGGAAACCCAAGGCAACAAATCACTCACTTCGTAGAAACATGCGAGAATGCGGGAACAAAGGGAGATCTACTAGTCAAACAGTTCGTCAGAACCCTTAAAAGAAATACTTTTGACTGGTACACAGACTTAGAGCCTGAGATGATTGACAGCTGGGAGCAACATAAAAGAGAATTCTTGAATCGCTTCTACAGCACTAGGCGCATCATCAGCATGATGGAGTTGACAAACACCAAACAACGGAAAGAGAAGCCGGTCGTCGACTATATCAACCGATGGAGAGCTCTAAGTCTGGATTGTAAAGATCAACTCACCGAATTATCTACTATAGAAATGTGGACACAGGGTATACACTTGGAACTCCTCTATATCTTGCAGGGAATAAAGCCTCGTACCTTTGAAGAATTGGTGACCCGAGCTCACGACATGGAGCTAAGTATTACCAATAGAGGAACGAGGGACTGCCCGAGCCATGAACCGAAGAAAGATAAGAAGAAGGTGAAGGGCACCGAGAAAATTGTGAAAGGTGCCACAAAGGAATCAATGGTCGTTAATACGACCCCGTTGAAGTTCTCCTCGAAAGAGAAAGAGAAGAAGATAGAAAAGAAAGATGAAGGTGGCGAAAGACGTCGCCTAACCCTGAAGGAACGATAGGAAAAAGTCTACTTGTTCCCCGACTTTGATGTTACGGAAATGCTTGAGCAATTACTAGAGAACCACCTTATCCAGCTACCAGAATGTAAACGACCGAAATAGGCCGGCAAAGTGGATGATCACAACTACTGCAAGTATCACAGGGTCGTTAGCTACCCAGTTGAAAAATGTTTTGTACTGAAGGAATTGATCCTCAAATTGGCCTGTGAGAGGAAAATAGAGCTGGATCTAAACGAGGTAGTCCAAACGAATCATGCTACGATGATGGTAACTCCAAGCGTGGCGGCACCAATCATATATTATGAAGAAAGAGACAGCTCGATTCAGTTTGGGACCTTTGAACCTGTGATAGTGCGGTTTCAGCAGGAGGTCCAAGCTACAGATCCTCAAAATGGAAGAGAGCGCGTTGACGATGACGATAACGAAGGGTGGATAGTAATGACTCTGTCTCTTATACACATCTAGATGTGTATAGATCCTCAAAATGGAAGAGAGCGCGTTGACGATGACGATAACGAAGGCTGGATCCTTGTGGCGCGCCATAATAAGGAAAGACTGAATTCTACCCAAAAAGAGCTACGCTCTCATAGCAGCTACAAGAGAGGGTGCGAGACATAAAAAAGGAAGGGTAGAAAGAAGGCTTGGAGACCTAAAGCCGTTGACAAGAGAGATAAGGATATTACTCGTCCCAGATGACAGGTGACGTTAGTAGATTTCCTCCTGAAGAACTTCTACAATTGGGGTTCAGAGGAGATGCTAGAGGTTGCTGCATGTCATACTGTCAGTACCATGGAAGAAGATACCATTCCAGGCCCATTAAAGTCGAAAGAAGATCCAAAGGGTTTGTCACCATTCAACATAGACGACCTGCTCTCACTCCCACGAGAAGCTAAGACGAACTGTTAGAATCCAATGCATCTGGTACATCTACCTCCACAGCACGTGCTTATGCCTCGTGTTGCACATCCATAGGCTTCTCAGAAGAAGATCTGCTACTGGGATCCAAATTTCATAATAGGCCTTTATACGTCTTTGGATACATTTGATAACAGAGAGTGGGTCGAATCCTCATCGACAACGGATCCGCCGTCAATATAATGGCTAAGACGACTATGAAACAGTTGGGCATACTCATGGAAGAGCTATCAAACAGCAAATTAGTAATTCAAGGTTTCAATCAGGGCAGCCAAAGGGCGATACGCATGATACGCTTGGAGCTCCTCATTAGCGATCTGAAGGCTGGCACGTTGTTTCATGTGATAGACTCAAGAACCACCTACAAGCTGCTATTGGGACGCCCTTGGATTCATGGGAATGGAATGATTACATCGACACTATATCAGTGTTTCAAGTTTTACCAAGACGGGATTAAGAAGGTTGAAGCGATTCTAATCCATTTTCTGAGGCCTAGTCTTACTTGGCAGATGAAAAGTTTTACCTAAAGAGCGAGAATTCTGGTGACACCATGCCAACAGACAACTTGCTGGCAAAGAAAGCAGATGGATCCCGGTTGAGGTTGCCAATAGACACAGAGAAATGGGCGGGTAGCAAGGTATAAGCCTTCAGCCCAAAAGAGAGTAGAACATCCTTTGGCGTTGGAGAAACACCCATGGTGAGGGGCGAAAAAGCCTCAAAACCTCCTATTTTGCGCTATGTCCCTTTGTCAAGACGAAAAAAGGGTGAGTTTCCTTTTACGGAATGCTCAAAAGGTTTGCAGGTCAGCGATAAAGAAATTCTAAAAGAGAGTTTCGTCATACCCCTCACGTCGATAATGAAGCAGGAAATCCACAAGCCGGAGGAAGAAATGACGGGGTTAAAGCTGCCCGAGAGGTGAACTAAAGACGGATTCGATCCCAAGGCTTACAAACTATTGGCGAAGGCAGGTTATGACTTCAAAACTCGCACTAAGTTCAAAAGTTTGAGGATTTTTGAGCAACCTCAACTCTCGCTGATCCAAAAGAAGATTTTGCAAGAAGGACACGCTATACCCACGTTGAGAGCGGGACTCGAATATAGTCGTCAGAGCCAATTCGCATAATCAGAAAGGCGAAGGGGAAAGTGGCCAACAGCAATCATATCACTGCTGAAGAAGTCGATGATGCAAGAGAAAAGAAGGGCAAACATAAAAGAGCCCCAGCCTTCGACCGTATTAGACCATCGGGCGCACGCACCTTGGTGTTCGAGAGGTTAAGCATGACATAAGTAGAAAGGGGAAGCCCACATACTTTTCCCAGAGTTACACGAAGTTCAGTTTTTCGAAGGTTGACTCAGCAGAATGAAGGAAATAAGGAAATCATCTGTCAATCGCCGGTAGTGGAGCGACCGTCGGCCTTCGAGAGACTAGGCGTAGTTTCAAATGAGAGCGAAGGAAAACCTTGCACTCTTGTTTTTTTTATCGTCTGAAGCAAAAGAGGGTTGAAGATCCCCTTGATCAATATGTCCCTAGCAAGAAAAAAGGGAAGGGAAAAGCTTGCACTGACACCCCCGGAATGACTATAAGAAAGAGGGGCAGATACCCCGAGCATCCATCTGGCACAAATTGAACTTAAAAACGTTGAAGCGTCATCAGACCAGAAGCCATCAGGAGAGGCAAGAAGTGATGGAGAAATCCGTAGTACCGTCCTCTCACGCATGAAGAGAAAGAACTTTGTTACTCCAAAAAAAGGTGAAAGCACGCTCAAAGTAAAGAGGCACGATGTTGTTTTCACCAATCCTCATAATAGAAATTTAGAGCAGAAGGAAGGCGAAACTTCGTGCCACCACATCACCATCACCGAAGAATCCGAAGAAAGTATGACCAGAGAGGAAGTGGAGGACGCTCCGCAAGGTCTAGAGGACGATGGTCAATCTACAGTGGACGAGCTAAAAGAGTGGAATCTGGGCACCGTGGAAGAACCGCGTCTGACTTTCATCAGTGTGTCCCTCTCAGAAGGGGAAAAGGACGAATACATGAGTCTGCTCACTGAATACAAAGATGTTTTCACCTAGTCATACAAAAAGATTCCGGGACTAGATCTAAAAGTAGCAGTCCACCATCTCGCGATCAAACAGGGGTGTCGGCCCATTAAGCAAGCTCAACGACACTTTCAGGCAGAACTTATCCCCTAGATTGTGGTTGAGGTCAATAAGCTGATCGAGGCAGGGTTCATTCGTGAAGTTAAATATCCAACATGGATAGCCAACATTGTCTCGGTTAGAAAACAGACTGGACAACTTCGTGTCAGCGTAGACTTTCGCGACCTAAACAGCGCATGTTCGAAAGACGATTTTCTATTACCCATCACAGAGATCATGGTCGATGCGACAATGGGAAATGAAGCCTTATCCTTCATGGATGGATCTTCTAGGTATAACCAGATATGAATGGCCCTCGTAGACAAGGAAATGATGACATTTCAAACCCCAAAAGGGATATATTGCTACAAGGTAATGCCCTTCGGGTTGAAGAACGTCGGCGCTACTTATCAACGTGCCATCCAGAAGGTGTTTGACGATATGTTGCATAAACAGGTGGAGTGCATTATGAATGACCTTGTGGTCAAGACCAAGCGACGACAGGACCATTTAAAAGATCCAAGAACCGTGTTCGATCGCCTGCAAAAGTACCAGTTAAAGATAAACCCCCTCAAATGCGCGTTCGGCGTAACTTTAGAAAGTTTCTGGGCTTTGTTGTGAGACATCGAGGGATAGAGATAGACCAATCCAAGATTGATGCCATCCAGAAGATGCCAAAACCAAGAAATCTACATGAGTTGAGAAGTTTGCAGGGACGTCTGGCCTACATCCGGAGGTTTATTTCTAACCTGGACGGGCGGTGTCAACCCTTTCAAAGACAGATGAGAAAAGGGAGATAAATTCGAATGGGATGAGGCCTACCAGAATGCTTTCGATAGCATAAAGAGGTACCTGATCAACCCTTCTATCTTAAGAGCCCCAGTAGCAGGCAAGCCGTTGATATTATACATTGTAGCGCAAGAGAGATCACTGGGGGCACTATTGGCACAAGAGAGAGAAAAGGGAAAAGAATGCGCTCTCTATTACTTGAGTAGAACCCTGAATAAAGCCGAGATCAATTATTCCCCTATAGAGAAGACGTGCCTTGCGCTCTTCTTCGCCATAGATAAGTTGAGGCACTACATGCAGGCCTTCACAGTCCACTTAATTGCAAAAGCCTACCCCATTAACTACGTCCTCTCCAGGTCGATCATCTCGAGACGTTTATCCAAATGGGCAATCATACTTCAACAGTATGACATTGTTTATGTACCGCAAAGGGAAATTAAAGGGCAGGCATTGGCCGACTTCCTGGCAGATCACCTAGTTCCATCGGATTGGGAGTTAAGTCAAGACTTGCCCGATGAAGAAGTTCTCTTCACAGAAACCTTAGGGCGGTGGGTCATGTTCTTTGACAGTGCGACACGGAAAAGTGGTGCAGGGGCAGGTATCGTCCTTATTGTGCTAGAAAAGCACATGCTGCCTTATAGCTTCGCACTTGACGAGTTATGCTCAAACAACGTTGCTGAATACCAAGCCTTGATAGTCTCCAATTGGCCTTAGAGATTGGAGTAGCTTGTATAGAGATCTTCAGTGACTCAAAGTTGATAATCAATCAACTCTTATGCTAGTACGAGGTGAAACATGACAAGTTGAAACCCTACTTCACTTACGCTAGCCAGTTGATGGAAAAGTTCGAAAGTGTGACGTTGGAACATGTCCTGAGGACGGAGAACAAGAAAGCAGATGCCTTGGCAAACCTAGCCACTGCCTTAACGAACCCGGATAATGTGCCCCATAATATATTGCTTTGGCGGAGATGGGTTGTACCTCAAGTGGGACTGCATATGGGGAAACGAATGCGATATTAGTCTACCTAGCCAATGAGGAAGACTGGCGGCAGCCCATCACAAATTACCTTAAGCATGAAAGACTCTAGGATGATCCCCGTCGTAAAAACGAGGTTCAAAGGAGGGCCACACATTTCATTTACTACTAATGGGTTCTATATTGTTGATCCCTTGAAGGACTTTTTCTTCGATGCCTCAGTAAAGAAGAGTCAGTGAAGGATTTGGAGGAAGCACACTCAGGCATATACGACACGCATCAAGCTATACCAAAGTTACAGTTCCAGCTGAAAAGAATGGGTTACTATTGGCCGGGAATGATCCAGGACTCGATGGATTATGTAAAGAAGTGTGATGCCTGTCAATACCATGCGAATTTCATTCATCTACCGCTCGAGCCTCTGCATCCAACCATAGCCTCGGCCTTTCAAAGCATTGAGGCTTGATCTGGTCAGCCCTATAACACCTAAGTCGTCAACAGGGCACTCCTACATCCTCGCAGCCACTGATTACTTCTCAAGATGGCTGAGGCTGTCGCGCTAAGGGAAGCTAAAAAAAACGTGGTAGATTTTATCAGCACTCTAATTATTTATCGGTACAGTATTCCCCATCGGATCGTGACGATAAAGAAAGACAATTCTCTAACAGTTTGATTGACAGTTTGTGTGGAAAATTCAAATTCAAGCTGTACAAGTCATCCATATATACTGCCGCCGCAAATGGTGGCTGAGGCATTTAACAAGACATTGTGCAACTTGCTGAAGAAAATTGTTTCCAAGTCGAAGAGAGATTGGCAGTAGAAGATTGGTGAAGCTGTCTTTTCCTTTGGAAAAATAATTCCATCGCTAAGAATGGCGGTGCAAGAAGGACTGACTACAGAGGACAATGCCAAATTGCAGCTCCAAAAGTTGGAAGCACTGGGATGAAAAACGATTAAAAGCTCAACAAGCATTGGAATGTTACCAGGCGCGAATGTCTAAAGCCTTCGATAAACATGTAAAGCCTCGGTCCTTCCAAGTCGGTGATCTAGTGCTCGTCGTAAGGAGACCAATTAGCACGACAAGACATACGGAGAATAAGTTTACACCTAAATGGGATGGGCCCTACGTTGTCAAAGAAGTCTACACAAACGGAGCGTATAAGATAGTTGATCAAGGTGGGCTAAGAATTGGCCCAATCAATGGCAAGTTTTCTCAACAAGTTTTACGCTTAAAAAAAAAAACCTTTATTCGAACTAAATTACGATTGATCCTATCATTATAAAGAGTACATAGTCAACTTATAAGAATTTAAGTTCAGCCACGTGATATATATATATATATATATATATAATATATAGTGCATGTACATAGAGTCCAATGAGAGATAAGCAACTAGAGAAGCAGAAATTTTAAAGGGAGGAAATAAACAAAAAAAAAATTCATAAAAGAGACTTCAGTGCTACAATAGTCAACTCCAGTAGTCCAATAGGAAAAACAACGTCAAGTGAGGGTACCCAGTTGTAGCTCCCCAGCTCCTGCTGCATGGCTTTTAACACATGATGTAGGGCATCTAAACTTTGATGTCCTTGTCAGAAAGGATTGGGGTGGTCTCGAGCTTATTTTATCACCTCTCACATCTTCGAGGCCTCAAGCTTATGCCGAGTCAAAAGGCCTTCGCTCTCGGTAAATTCAACCGCGATATTTCGGCTTGTTCGGCCCTGATGGCCTCCAACTTGGCTAACAGTTTCTCTTTTTCTTGTAAGGCCCAAGAGTCGCGTTCAAGGAGCACCTTTCGTTTAGTAAAAGCATTACTCTCATTGTACGGTATCTTCTTCAGATCAGACTTGGCCTCCTCCAAACGTTGCTCCTTACTTGTCTGAGTCAACTGAGTGGAATAGGATAACTAGAACTGATTATATTTCTCCATGTTTCAGAAGTACTCATCTACAAGTTTTCTGAGAGGAGGAAGGTTGGCACCACAAATGTCGGAAATAGCTCGGAATATCTCATGCGTTTCTTTCTCCAAACTAAAAACCTTCTCGAAAGGAGTACGAATGATCTTCTTGTGCATAGTCTCCCACATGGTTGAGGCTGCATGGCGTCGGACACCAGAAACCACAGTGACAGCACAGAATTCGAAAATCTCAGGAACGGTTGGAGGTGGTGCCCTATTTGCTCGCCTCAGGAGCTCATTGTCGCTTGAACTTTCCAAGACCCTTGATGCATCTCTGGGTTGGAAAACCCTTCCTACCACAAGTGCCACGGGGCAACTAGTTTCCTCGGCTACTAAATCTGAAGTTTCCATGTTCCCGACAACCACTGCCTCATTAGCATGAGGAACGTCTTCGGGGATAGCACGCGCTTAACAGGAATTAGGCATAGGATCCACTGGCAGCACTTTAGAGGTACCAACTCCCTCAACGACTGAGTCAACGATAAAAGGGCCCATTAAAGATTCTTCACTTCGTGATGCTTCAAGTCCTTGGAAAGAGAGGTTTAGAGGAAACTACAAAAAAAGGGGGAGATTGAATGTAAACTGTAAAAAAAATATAATAATAAAAAAATGACAGACCAGTGGGTTGAGAGCGTTAGGAGCGACCGGACCATTCTGAACCTGCTCAAAAAAATTGGCATCCGATGCCCTGTGTTTTTGGAGCATCACTTCCAATAATGGTCACCGGTACTACTTCAACTGTCCTCCTCAATCGGTTTGGAAGCGTCTTTTTGTGCGATCGCTGCCGCCCCTTCAGTCAGGCAAAGCTACTTCCCTCCATGGTCGGTTCCTTTACCTTTGGATAGTCTTGGTGGTGCTGGGGGAGGGATAGCACTGGTCAATAACAGATGACAATTCTCTTCGAAGTAGTTCCCATGCTTCATTAACTACCAATCCTTGAATAGTGGGGTAACATGGGTGTGCGGATCTAATGTTTGTGCCGGCAGGAATACCTGAGACGAAGGCTTGCGTCTCATACACACTCTCCAATAATATAAAACATTTTTCGGCGTAAGGGCGGGAGGTATTCCCCCTATATCATTCGGAATGTCCTGATGAAAGCCAAATTGTCGATCGAAGCAAAAGAGACTATACGACTCTATAATTCGAACATCCCCACACTGGGAGGATAAGTAGCGTGATCGCATGCTAGAAAAATAACTTGACTTCAGGAGAGGTAGGTCTCTATTATCAGTTAAACGTTCATGCCTGCTTCTGTTGTGAATGCTTGCATGCCCCTAAATACTTGCGCCGCTATGGATCAATTCTCGTGCCTCGTACTCATCGAAGTAAATCAAGTCACCTTTGCCAGAAAAGTGGGCCATCTTGGGACCTTGAACATCTGTAGGAACGGGGTAATGTGTGTCGAAATAATGGGTCAGCCAACCATGGACATAATGCATGGGGAAGTGAAAGTCCATATGCCCGATGGGGTTCGAAGCCTCTGCTATCAACCCTAGGCCATGATAGATGTTGGCCAGGACTGGAATAGCGAGACTATAAACAATTCTGTGAGCCATCAAGCAAGCCATTCTAAAGACCTCGGGGCGATGACAACCTCCCTTCTAGGGAAGTACAAAAAGACATAACTAACAGGATAGAAAGGCAGCAGATAGGTCTTGTCCTTCAACTCATCTTCTACCTCTAGCTCCACGAATAATATGTTCTCCCTGCTCGACCAATCTCAAAACGCAATCTGCATATCATTAGGATTTCGCATGGACCGAGACTGAGAGGTTTTCTTTTGCTTCCATGTAACAAGCTTGTCATATTTGCGAGACCCCAAGAACCAAAAAGAGATATATGAGCTGATAGACACTAAGGAATCATGTTTCATGGGAGTCAAGCGATTTCCTCTCTGCGAGCACACTATCAAAAAATACGCCCGAAAAAGGTGTTCGCACGTTTTCGGCAAGTACTTTTCTTTGTCACGGTGACCAGTTAGCTCTTTAAGGGAGGGAAACTTTCACACCCCACCCCAGATTACCCTCTTAACCTTGATGGAATGGTGATTGCAGTAGTTACCAACCTTTTTGTTAGCACTTACTTCTCAACTAACCTGTTAACTTTTACTCAAACCCTGAATACATATATATCATCAATATACGAACATATTTACTTGGAACTTAACACATTTACATTACAGGGTTTTGCAGCATTGTTCATACATGAATATTACAACTTAGTGAGCCACATCTAGTATACTAGTCACTAGACAGACACATGTGTACTAACTAACATAGGTCTTTAATTGCGATTCCTTCAACCTGTTTCTTTGAGTGGCAGAGAAGCAGTAAAATAGTCATTTGGGAACTGATCGCTACCTGAAAGAAAATATTTGAAAACGTGAGCTAGAATCCCAGTGAATGACTTAATAAAACATAAATCTCATGCTTAAACTGAAAGCTCGAAAACATATTACTGAAACTAAATTCTACCAAGCAAACGTGTACATAAAACCTTTACAACCATTGTATCTGAAACCTGAATCTTAATTGAGACCCCTACTTTGATCTCTTCATACTGAACTATGGCTAGGAGGGACCCGTACGTCTATCTCTTTAAAAATATATCGATGGGCATCTCAAGCAACCTCCTCTAAACATTAGCATTGAGAACTACTCTTAAACGGCATTAAACATCATTATTCCTTAGTTGAGAACGGGCATGCCTCGCTTCCAACGTCTGTTATTGGCCATGAGACCCATGCTTCGGCCTCTCTTTGCTGGTTTATGGCCTAGAAGACCCATACTTTGGCCTTTTCTTCAAAACTACCCACGTGTACGTGGAAGTTTCTATGTGCTGACAACATCTTAGGTACATTTATTCAGATACCTTTCTACCTTCAGTACTCCTCTTCATTGTGTTTTGAAATATCAACGCATGTACTTTAGCAATCTTAGGTATATAAACATAGCACATCAAGCTTAGTTTTAACCCTAACACATGCTTCATACTTTATAAAATAAGTTGGCTTAAATCGTGTTGAACTAGCTTATAAAAACTATTAACATGCGTTAGATATGGAAAACATACTTGGAAAACCCATATATTAGTAACATCATGCGTTGATAAACATTCATAAGCATTAGCAATTTCAAACTATCCTTCTAGCCTGGGAGAAGATATGACTGCCTTTATCCTTAGTTGAGAGTGAACTATTAGATCTAACCCTCAATGTCAACCTTAGTCGGGGAGAACCCCTTTGCTCAATCCCTCGACATCATATTACCTACTTGCACGTGGTTATAACTGAGTACCGTCATACTTTAGGTACTTGACTAGGATACCTTCTCATTGTCCTTCAGTATCCGTCATATAATTAGTCATAAACATTTAGTTGAAAGGATACCTTCTCATTATCCTTCAGTATCCATCATATAACTAGTCATAAACATTTAGTTGAAAGGATACCTTCTCATTGTCCTTTAGTATCCCTCATATAACTAGTCATAAACATTTAGTTGAACACTAAGTCTTAGTGCTCAAATCATCATACTATTTCATCCATCATACTGGTTCATCATAAAAATGGAGTTACTTAAACATACTGAAAGTATTTGGACAAGATAATATATCTAAATCATGTCAATTCCCTGGAAAACATGCTTTACTTAACATGAGAAACAGTTTCACCAATATGTTGCTTGGCAATTTATTTAAACACTTAGCACGAGAAATATCTTCAATAATCATAGTTTCTAAATCATTAAAACAATAAGTCATCACATAGTCACTCACTGCTCGTTGGCCTCTTAACGGGTTATACTCCTCTTATCAAAATACCTCAAATAGTTCATTTACTAACGAAACTTTCATCATCAAAGACAGCTTTACTAGCGAGATTCTCCTCATGAGCAAGATCCTCCTCCTGAGCGAGATCAAGATTTTCCTAGCGATACTCACCTTACCTGCGATACCAGCGATACCAGTGATGCTCAGCCCAATTTCTAGCGAGATTTTCTTCTAGAGCGAGATCCTCAATACAAAATTAGCGAGATGCCCTTCATAAGCGAGATCCTCAGCACAAAATTAGCGAGATTTCCTTCATTAGCGAGATATTCATTCTCCATATGAGTTGTTTGCTTGTTCTTCCCAAACAGCTGTCTGCTTATGCACAACTTCTATGTTACAATTTCAAAAATTCATAACTCAAAATCCAGCCCTCTTTTGAAGAAACCTCCTTCTACCAACATGTTTAGAATTGAGTTAGCTTTCTTACCTTAAAATTTCAGCCACAAATTCGTTATATTTTCACCTAGAGCTTTCAATATTCACCTCGGGCCCTGATTGAGATTCTATCTCTTCTGTAATTTTATCATATTCTATTCTTCTTCTCCTACAATCTTTCTCCAGCAAGATAATCTTGAAACTAGATTCTCTCAGCTTTCAAATGACACCAATTTCACTAAATTTACTCATGTAGATTGCCGAAACCAAGCTTTCGAAATTTCTTTTTCTTTTAATCTTCCTGCCGCCTTCCAAATTCAAGGATTAACCGCCACGTGCCAAACCAATAAGTGAGTTTCCTTATTTAATATGTTTTTCTTTTCCTTTCTCCACAACTTCTATAAATAACATGAATTTTCACCTATTAAATATTTAATATATCATTCCTTTTGACTAAACATACTTGTTTAGGAACTTAGAATTCGGGGTTTACACTTGGTTATACAAGAGCTTATTTATTCTTACTTCCATCTTCTACCCTTCCTAAGATATGGCTTCATTTAGCTCATTAGAAGGCATCACATTACTTACTCTTACTTGAAGTAATTAAGGTTCGGCTTTTACAGAACCACTTCTTCGTAAAATCTTTCTTTGATCGAAAGGCCCCCAAACAACCAGAGGTCTCATAAGGAAATTGATGTTTCGCCCACCGCAGTATGAAGAGTGTTGGTTGAAGGGTACTAGGCTTCACAGAAAGCTCGAACTATGTCACCATTGTGATCATATGTGTACAGGGAGGCCATCACTGTGTCAAGAAAATTAATATCACAAAGGAATCGCTCGTTTCGACCTACTACAACCTCAAGCCACTCCCAGTAATAGTCAATGAAGCCAAATTCTCCAGGGACTTTTGTCACGAGGTCCAGCGGACCTGACCCTCAATTATGCGACATCCGAGAGTTAGCATTTGATCTGGGTTAGGGGTTTCCTCATGAATAGAAGATCGCAGGATCCATGCATGCTCTCCTCGTATCATGGGTACTTCCGTCGTTAATTTGGAAAGGATCATGTTATCATTTAAACTTGGCCAGCGATCAGCGAAAGGACCAACTAATGATTTTTCCACGGGAAGGTTGAGTCCTTCTTTCATGGGCTCTGATTTTTAAGAATCACAAGGTGCCTCACATCAGATAAGACATCCTCGATGAAGTAAACCATTGTTCTACACAAAAAAAAAAGGTCATAGGGGAATGAGCTTCAACCATAGGGTTAAAAAAAAAACAAAGAAAAAAAATCAGATTATTCCTATGGCGATCAGGTTGCTCCCATGACGATTAGGATATGCGAACAATGCTACAAGGTAGACCTTATCGGAATCCTCCCTAAGGTGAAAGCATGGGAGAGTTGTAAGTCTTGCAGGGCCCCTCCATGATGATCATGATATGCATACGGTGCTATAAGGTAGACCTTATCAGGAACCTCCCTAGGGTGAAAGCATGGGAGAGTTGTAAGCTTAGCAGGGCCCCTCCCATGACGATCAGGATATGCGAACAGTACTACAAGGTAGACCTTATCGGGATCCTCTCTAGGGTGAAAGTATGGGAGAGTTGTATGCCTTGCAAGGCCCCTCCTATGACAATTAGGATATACGAATGGTGTTACAAGGTAGACCTTATGGGGATCCTCTCTAAGGTGAAAGCATGGGAGAGTTGTAAGCCTTGCAGGGCCCTTCCCATGACGATCAAGATATGTGAACAGTGCTACAAGGTAGACCTTTTCGAGATCCTCACTAGGGTGAAAGCATGGAAGAGTTGTAAGCCTTGCAGGGCCCCTTCCATGACGATCAGGATATACGAACGGTGCTACAAGGTAGATATTATCGGGATCCTCAATAGAGTGAAAGCATGGAAAAGTTGTAAGCCTTGCAGGGCCCCTCTCATGACGATCAGGATATGTGAACGGTGCTACAAGGTAGATCTTATCGGGATCCTCTCTAAGGTGAAAGCATGGGAGAGTTGTAAGCCTTGCAGGGCCCCTCCCATGACGATCGGGATATAATGAACAGGGCTACAATGTAGACCTTATGGGGATCCTCCCTAGGGTGAAAGCATGGGAGAGTTGTAAGCCTTACAGGGTCCCTCCCATGACGATCCGGATATGTAAACGGTGCTACAAGGTAGACCTTATCGGGATCCTCCCTAGGGTGAAAGCACAGGAGAGTTGTAAGTCTTGCAAGACCCCTCTCATGACGATCAGGACAGTGCGAACGGTGCTACAAGGTAGATCTTATCGGATCCTCTCTAGGGTGAAAGCATGAGAGAGTTGTAAGCCTTGCAGGGACCCTCCCATGACGATCGAGATATATGAACAGTGCTACAATGTAGACCTTATGGGGATCCTCCCTAGGGTGAAAGTATGGGAGAGTTGTAGCCTACAAGGTCCCTCCCATGAAGATCCGGATATGGGAACGGTGCTACAAGGTAGAACTTATCGGGATCCTCTCTAGGGTGAAAGCATGGGAGAGTTAAAAGCCTTGCTTGCAGGCCCCTCCCATGACGATCAGGATACACAAACGGCACTGCAAGATAGTCGGTAATCGAATGAGGGGGTCATAAGTCTTTGCGGGTTCCCTATGACAATCAGGAAGCACGAATAAGCATGTAATAGATAGACCATACCAAGGTTATCCTTATGTGCGCCAAAAATTCGGTCACACAACTGGATATTTCTACAATAAAAAAAATAAATAGAAAAAAAAAAAAGAATTCTTGTTACAAAACCAAGCTTATGAGAGAAGAAACCCACCCAGAGATTACTGACGGATGGGCTAGCAAAAAAAAGTGGTTATACTCCCTTGTGTTGTGCTTTAACTCCTACAAAAGTGTAAGGGGGGACAAGTTCGTAAACCTATGCCAAAAAAAAAAAAGGGTAAATGGGTAAGTTTAAAAAAATAAGGAAAAAAAAAAGAAAGAAATTTTCTTAAACAAAAGAAAAAAGAAAGAAAAAATAGAAGGAAAAAAAAAAGAACGAGAAAAAAAAAAGAAAGAAAGAAAAAAAAAGAGAAAGGAGGAAAATTTTCTTTCCTACATTTGATTGCCAGAGAAGAAAAAGCTGGAAGAAATGAGGAAAAAGAGAGAAAGGAAAGATTAGAAGAAGAGAAGATGAAGATAATGGAGGGGTTTGAGGAATTTATAGAGGTTTCCTAGGTTCCATAATAAATTAGGAAATCCAAATCAAATAAAAGATTTGATTTAAAATATTAGATTTTTTATCAGATTTCCTAATTTGATTCTATCCTAATTTCAAATTAAATTAAACAAATTTTCTATTTAATTTAATCTTATTAGATTTTGTCCTCAAATTTATCTTTAACTAAGATTTGGACATATTCCAAATTTTATTCAAAGTTAAATTTAAATTGTGATAAAATTATAAATTAAAATCTTACCATATTCCAAATTTTATTCAAAATCAAAATTGTTCAACATTGAGATTAAATTGTAAATAAAAAATCAAATTAAAATTTGGGCATATTCCAAATTTTATCTCAGATCTAAATTATGAGACTTTTATTCTCAAGCCAAATTATTAAGGATAAAATCTCAAATTAAAATTTGGGCATATTCCAAATTTTATCCTACCTAAATCACCAAATCATACTTTTATCCTCAAGCCAAGTTATTAAGTCAAATTAAAATTTGGGCATATTCCAAAATTTATCCCAAATCTAGATCACCAAATCACCAGACTTTTATCCTCAAGCCAAATTATTAAGACTAAAATTTCAAATTAAAATTTGGGCATATTCCAAATTTTATATCAAATTCATCAAAATTTAGGTTCTTATCTCTATTTCCAAATCAAGTTAGGAAAGATCTAAAATGCATCCCAAATTCCAAATTTTATTTCAAATTCAAGTTATTAACGTTGAGTTTTTATCTTCGATCAAAATAAATTGTAGATAAGGAAAAAATCTCAATTGATCTTTTATTGAAATTTAGGCGTATCCCAAATTTTATCTTAAATCTAAATCAACTTAAATTGGGACAAAACTAAAAAATTTGTTCGTAAATTTGGCCATATCTCAAATTTGATCCCAAACTCAAGTTAAACTTATGTACTAAACTCATAGTTTGATGACACATCAATTGAGATCAAATTCAATAACAGATATATTTGAATTTTGATTTCAACTTTTTTTTTTTTTCGAGATTCATCCACCCATATATGTGCATAAATCTCGAAAGGGGTATTGGTTGAATGAGAAATTTTGGACCAATCACAAGTTGTCACGTCATTTGCTAAATTAATGACGAAATTTTAAATAATTAAATTTGGGTCCAATTAAAAATTGGCATATGTCCTAAATTGAAATTGAAGACAAATTTCGGTGACGCCACGTGATTTTATCATGATCGTTGAATCAGATAAGATTAATTTGGCTCAATTTGATATTATTATTTGGGTCAAAGTCCAACTAAGCCCAAAAGTAGGTTGAATTCGACCCAAATGTCGGCCTAAATCTAATTAATTAGGCCCAAAGGCCATGCCCATGGACCAACCAAACCCAAACCTTAGCCCATGAAGCCCATCAGAGAGCCCTATAAATAGAGGCACTCTTCTGAGAGGATGATTTTTTACATTCAGAGAGCCCAGAGAAATCATCAACAAGTAGAAGACTCCCAAGACTCCTGAAGCTGCACTCATAGAAGACAGAAAACCCTTGAAGACACAAAAACTCTTCCAAAACTTTTACTTATGCTTTTCTTCTTCAAGTCAAGCACATTCACCCAATTGAAAGAGAATCATAGGATCAAGTATTAGAGATCAAACCACATCACATCAAATCAACTTCAACATCAACACCAACTCAAGTTCAACTCCACGAAATACGTTTCTCAGGAAACCTCGTGTGAACAACATGCAATGTGTATGGAATGTAGCAGATAGAACTTATTTCCAAGTCTCTACTCTTGCTTATGCGATCTAATCCGACTCTCTCAAGCCTAGAATCTGTCTTTAGACTACTCTCTCAAGTACTCCGAATGATGAATGAAGTATACATAAGACAAGATGTTCGTATAAAGTACATAGCTTAAGTCATGCCAGCTAAGTACTTCTCAACCCATTCACAAATTTAGTTACTCATGCATGGTGGGGAGAGATTGATCATAAATTGAAATGAAGTTTCAATTTTTGCAAACAAAGTGCTGAGTACAAAATAATAAATGGTGTAAGAAGTATCAAGCAAGGTAAGCAATGTCTTGCTTCTTCTGGCTTTTTACACTACTCTTATCACTTCAATTCTTTCCAAAGTTGTTAACTCTTGCTCTCGCAAGAGCTGGGTGTCTCTCCTTCGTGTTGTTTTCGGCAGTCACAAGAGCTGGGTGTCTCTCCTTCGTGTTGTTTTCGGCAGTCTCTCGACCTCTCCGAAAATTAATTTCTTCTCAATAATTCTCTTTCCTCGGCTACGTCTCGCCTCCTTGCGTGCTCTCTGGTTTGGTAACATTGGGTATTTATAGACTTCTAGGCAAAACAGTTCTTCTCACTAATGATTGCGTGGATGGGCAACATTAATTTCCATACCCTATTGTGTCGTCTGATGGTCACTAGAAGTTCAATGTATTTGCAACGGTATGGTCTTTCAACGGTCGTCAATTGTATTTTCGAATTGACCGTTGTCAGCTTTACATCTCATCATATTTCATTATGTTGTCTCCTTTATGTAAAGTCATCACGCGATCATCTTTGAGGTACCCTTGGATCGCAATCTCAGAACACGCCATCGCATTGTGCCCTTGGATCGCAAACTCAAGCATCGCATTATAACTGGACAGAATAACACAATTTAACTATTTTTATGCAATGTGCGTCAGCGATCACAATTTTCTTTTAGTTTTTCGCATTCAATCGTAATATTGCCTATTTTACCATCGCTTTCTCCCATTGTTTTAATAATTCGAGCTTTAATAACTTGTATTTCTACTAGTTATCAGCTACCAAGGGGACCTTATGGACCTATAGCTCGAAGCTCCAACTGTACGTGAATAGCTGACTAAGCTCTTTAGTCACGGGATCCATCATCCGTTAACTGTCAGACATTCCACTAAAGACCGACAACTGAACTCTCCTTACCACAAATATATTATGTGTCCATATCAACCAATCAATAATGCGATAACTCTTCATAGATTTCTCGTAAGTATAGTTGGGCCAATAGCTATTATGCCCCTGTAGTTATATCTAACTCCTTAAGTTCCATTGATCCTTCTAATTAACATAAGTTATAGCCCTACTATGAATGAGTCCTCTCTTCCAAAGAGAAATTGTGGCCACTATGTTCAAGACCCGGAATCAGCACTTAAGGGAGAAATCTATCTACTTACCCCTGCGTCGAGGAAGGAGTGAATTTCATCTTGTGTAATTGAGTTCTCAGCTCCCAAATCAGACAAATCCCCAAAAAGGCAGGCATGTTGAGTTGGCAATGTAGCCATTCTCGCCCATACTGATCAAAGGACCATCCTCGAAGGCAGGAGTTCCCAAAACACTCAGGATTGAGGTCATGTTACCTATGGTCATTTAGGTGAGATGTAAGTCTCCAATATCAACCACGTTATATATAGAGACTAATTATCTCGTGGTCTGGTCTTATACAAACCCTTTGTATAGAACACCCCCGCTCGCATGTCTCCACATGAATGGTCAGGATCTACCATCTGTAGTAGTTCACAACACTTAAAAACCTCTACAAAGCGGGTTGTATCTGTAGTGTCACAAGGATCAAATATCCCTCCTTAATCCTATACTACATACCTATTTAAGTAATCACTTAAGGCATGATCCACTTGTATATCTCATATACATGCTTAATTTTACACACAATAACCATGGATCTTTGTTTATTAGATATGAGTAAATGCCAAAATAAAATAACTCTTATTTTATTCATTACAATGTGTATAGATTATAAACTACGAGACTCTGGGAGAATTAGGACACCAATCCCAACAATAGGGAGCTAACTTGTTCCAATAGTAATGGAAGAAAGGCTCCTAACATGCCTTGATTACTAACATGAAGTTTGCACAGATTATCATTGTTGATCTTCATTCTCAGGTTTAGACTCAAATAATTGATACAAAGGGCATAGAATGCATCAGAAAAAATCGTAGTAATGGACTTTGCAATACTTTTATGTCGATCGGATACAAACACCAGCCCATTAACCACTCCAACTTTTGATTGTAACCTTCTAATAAACTACATCCATGAATCATCATTTTCCTTGTCACCCAACCCGAAAACAAGTGGGTATATCTGCTTATTATCATCAATAAACAACGCTACAAGCATAATATCCTTATACTTCTTTTTCATGTAGGCAGCATCAACCACAATGATTGGCCTGATACAATTTAGAAAACCTCTGATTGCACCCCTAAATGCCATGTACACGTACTTAAAATGCCCTTCAGAATCAATATCCAACTCATATTGAGTACTAAGATTGGCAATCTTCAATGCTTCCTCACACTGTTAACAAATGGAATGACTCTCTAAGAGTCCTTCTCATTAAGGATAATGCAGGTTCTTTGGCTCGACATGCCCTCTCGTAATTAATGTCCACCTCGTACTTCTTGCGAAAGTTTTAAATAATTTTCTTTGGTTTATAATCACGACTAACATCTTGGTACTTTTACTTGATCAGTTCTGCTATAACCCAACTTTTAGCTTGTATATGATCATGTTTCCTTAAGATCTTTTGATAAGTGTGGCCGCTAGCATATTTAGTGACTTTTAACATATCAGAGTCTTTCATTTCAATGGCCCTAACCTATTGGGGTTGATGCTCTAAAGTCTCGTGTCTTTTTAGTTTGTAAACAGTTTGTACGGACGGTCATGTTGTTAATATATGATATTTACTTCACATCTTGTATTTTTGCTCATTTACTTGTTTTATTTGTTTTACCATAAACCAATAAACATAAAATCCCTGGTTATCAGTATGTGACTCAAGCATGTCTATGGTGACATACAAGTGGATCATGTTTTGAGTGATAATCAAAATGGTCTGCAGAATATGGATATAGAAGGGAAACCTTATCCCGGTAATGTTATAGATGTGGCCCGCTTTGTGGAATGGTCACAAGTGTTGTGACTTATCACAGAGGGTCTGATCCTAATCATTTGTGTTGGGGACATGCGATCGGGGGCATTCTATACAAAAAGTTTGTATAAGACCTGACCACGAAGTGTTAACGTCTCGTTATATAACACCGTTCATAACAGAGACTTCACTTCACTAGGATGACCATAGTAACATGACCTTAATCCTGAGTGAGTTGGGAACTCCTGCTATTGAGGGTGATTCTTTGATTTGTATGGGTGCGAATGGCTAGGTCGCCGATTTAAACCTATGGATTCGTCTGATTTGGGAGCTAGGAACTCAGTTACACAAGATAGAATTCACTCATTCCTTGAGACAAGGGTAAGTAGATAGATAGCTCCCTTAAGGGCTGATTTCGGGGCTTGAATGATGTGGCCACATACCTTCTCTTGGCTCAAAAGGTGTTCACACATAGTTGGATTATGTTCACATATAATTGGACTATGTTGTATTATTTATTAGAGGAATCGGTAGTACTTAATGAGTGAGATGTAACTACAGAGGCATGACGGTAATTTGGCCCAATTGTACTTACGAGCATCTATGAAGGGTCATCGTACTCATGATTGGTTATATATGATGGACACAAAAATATATTTGAGGTAAGAAGAGTTCAGTTGTTGGTCTTTAGTAGAATGCCTGACAGTTAACGGATGGTGGATCTCATGGCTAAAGAGTTTAGTCAGTTATTCACGGACCGTTGGAGCTTCG
The DNA here is from genome assembly GCF_009727055.1 of Benincasa hispida. Classification (NCBI taxonomy): domain Eukaryota; kingdom Viridiplantae; phylum Streptophyta; class Magnoliopsida; order Cucurbitales; family Cucurbitaceae; genus Benincasa; species Benincasa hispida. Next base: position 71,602,012 of record NC_052359.1, on the reverse strand, counting down.
AGCCACAGGTCCATTAAGTCCTCTGGGTAGCTTGGATAAATTCGAGAACCAGTATTTGGGTTAATTTGAAATGTTCAAATTGACAAGAGAAAGTTCGATTATATATGATATAATTGGACCGGTTAATTATATATGATATAATTGGTTAAATGTATGAGATATATTATTTTGGAGGAAATTAGATATAAATATGATTTATCAAGTAGAGGAGAAAATACTATAGTAGATATATGATATCAAACTATAAGATAAAAATATAATATGATTATATTTATTAATTAATTAGTTGATTAATTATATGATAATTAATCCAAAATTCACATTCGGACTTGGGTTAGTGAACACCGCCGGTTATTGTAACCGATGAGTTAAAATGAATTTTTTTAGTCGTTCAATCGATCGCCCGGAGTTAAATCGTCAAAAGATTTTGGAAGCGCGCGTTGGTGAAAGTCAATGATCACTTGAGAGCCTATATGATAGTGATCTCCGCCTAAACGATCGTCTACCTCGCCCTTAAACGATCGCACGCTATTTCCTACACGATTGGATATCTTTTCTAAATGATCATATAGTGTGCCGATTTAGCTAAACGATCGTATACCATTTCCTAAACGATCGTTTAGTAAATCCTACACGATCGTGTAGCTCCTCCTAAACGATAAGCATTTCTGCTATGCGATAGCATTTTCTTCCCTCCCACTTGCTTATCGCCTATACGATTCGTGTTTCCTCCTTCCTCTACCAAATTCACCAAAGACCACCCTTTGGATTTTCACTTCGAGAATACCCGGGGCTCTTTAGTGGTGGTATCGTCCCCGTTGTGGTCGTGAGTTCGCGTTGTTCGTGCTGCTGCAGTCGATGTTTCCGCTGGGCGTTGGTAGATCGCATGGTGGTTTTCTGCTACGTTGGAGTTTCGAAGTGTGAAAACTGTCTTCAACTGGTATGGAACTCTCTCCCTTGTTGTTTATCTTGTTCTTAGCATGCCGATAATTAAGTTGTTTTGCATAACTATTTGTGTTGAATGTATAATATGTATTTCGGTCACGGTGAGATCGGAGCGATCCGAACGCGCTCATGGAACTCTTAGATATGAGGTCCTTCATAACCTTTCATTTGCATGTCGATTCTATGCATAATAAAATATATAACTTTATATTAGATCTATCGACACAATATTGGAAGTTATTCCTAATGGCATAGACATACAGTTTCTTAACCAAATATTTTTATTTAAAAATAAATTACTAACCTAGACATCTTATATAATATATTGACTGAGATGCGACGACGATGGTGTTCACCATTAATTTTTCAATCTACTTCCTCTTGTTAAAGCTAACACCTGGTTCACAAGTTGTTGAATCCATACACTACTTACCATTAGTTATCGGGAACTATCACCTAACGGTCCTCTATCAACCCATGATTCTATATTCAACATCGAATCTACCTTTATGGTCATCAGGTTCTGGTCATTGATCAAGTCCACATAATCCACATGATCAGCATTAATAGCCATCTCAAATATATCCATATCCTCTACATTAATATCGACATCAAAATTTGCTGACATGTTTAGATCATATACAGACTCATCATTAACACCCACCTCAGATATATCCACATATTTCCTATTCAACAACCCATTGGTATCGTCATCCAATTCTAACAAACATAAATTATCATTCAATGGACTTAACGATTAGGCGTTATTCGAACCCATATTGTATTCAAGAATAAAATCAAGGTGAGATGGAAATAAGGTAGTATTTGAGCCATTTGAACTAGAAATGATCGTAATGCACTTCTAGATTTATGAACTACTCCAAGAATAAAATCAAGTGAGATGGAAATAAGGTAGTATTTGAGCCATTTGAACTAGAAATGATGGTAATGCACTTCTAGATTTATGAACTACCACTAGTAACTTTGACACCCAAAGAGCCATTTGAGACACATCATCACCGATTAAGAAAAAAATGAAGATCTTTTTTATTACTGATTACAAAAGTAGATACATTACTTCTAACATTATACAAATACCTTATGACTAAATCAAACTCTACGGAATTTATCCCAAAATTCTATATATTTCCTGTAAAAACTCCTCATATGTTATTCCGACGTCTACAATTGAACCTTTCAATTGACCCCTACATATTTTTTCTCATTCTCCTTCTATTCGCCCCCAAAACAAACAAATATACGAGGCATCTTGAAAAATTCATATAGATGTACTAAAAAATTACTAAAATCATACAAAATATCGGGGAGAACACATAATCTCGTGAAAAATATCAATATTTCGTCCGAGAGTTTAAACCCTAGTGTAAATCTTGGGGTAAATATAATAAATCTCGATCGAGATGATTGAATTACCACAGAGATTATGTAAATGACCACGAAAACAGTAAGTATTGGGCTCAACAACATGTAATACTAATTTAAACACATTTTATAAAAGATAATATCAAAATATATACTTTGTTCTTTTTGATTTTTTGCAAAGAGATGGGTTGTGAGAGTTTCAAGACTTCCAAATACTTGTGAAATTTTTTTAGAACCAATACTTGTAGAGCTCGCCAATCATTAGATTTCTCAAACAATGATATATAATATTATAATAATATTATTATAGAGGGCGTATTCGTAAAATAGAATAATGATTACGGACACGTGAACCAATTGTTTACTATCAAAATTATAACTCAATCTCGAGTTTGATCTTACCCGAGAAGGCCCAGCATAAACTCTTTTAACGAGTTTTCAAAAATCGTACTATTTTTGTAATGTGAAAACTAGAAAAAGACTATTTTGGATAATTTCTCCCATTAAAACTTAGTTTTAATTGTATTCTCTAGGGAGGTTTTCAATTGTGTCTATTGTTTAAAAGAACTGCTACTATCCCTTGATATTATTTCAATAATTTTCAATCCTATCATTTTTGCCCGTAAATATAAAGTTTGGATAATGATAAGCTTACATGACATGACATTTCATGAGAGGATTGAACGCTCAAAAAAAAAAAAAAATAGAATATTTTTTCATTTTGTCAAACTTTGTAAAATTTAAAGGAGGAATTAAAATTTTGATATTGTTCTTTCATAACTTGGGTCATAAAATTAATAAACCAAAATTCAACTACGATATCAAATCAACAACAGTCTTTGAATGAGCTCTAAATTAAGTGATTAAATAGAGTTAAACTAAACCTAGCTCAATTATTGGCATAAAATTTATACCGTTAACTTCGGTTTTTTTTCGAAAAAATATTGACCTTAAAGTTAAAGGATCCATCATCTCACTCTACATATTGCTAGTTATAAAAAAAAAAAAAAATTACCAAATTGAATATAATATTTCAACCATCAAATTGTCTCGATTGAAAATTATAATATATATATAGTTTTTTCTCTTTTAAAAAACTTATATAAACACTGAGCTTAGTAATTAAGACATTTCTATCTTGTTTATGGCCACATAAATTTGACACCATATCCACATGAACATTGCACAACCACAAGACTAATAGTCGAGTATAATTTTGTTAATTCACTCCTATATTTATTATTCAATCAAATCTTAATAAATTTGTAATTTTAATTTGATCCTTAAATTTTTTTTTTCAGCTATCCTCCTTTGATCTCTAAACTTTTAAAATGCATATTTATACTTAATTTTTAAATATTTTTTTGTCTTATTTATTTTAAACAAATAATTAATGTTGTAACTCTGAGTATGTGTGTATTGCTTGTTATAATGAGTGTGATTTCATCTACATAGATTAAATATGAGCATTGGACTACTAAAACTTATGAAAAAATAATATAACAAGTGGATGAAAGTAGTTTTAAAAAGTTCAAGACTAAAATAGATAAAGATTATGAAACTAAATGAAACAAATCGAATATACGATTAAGTTTTTGTGATTATTTCAAAGTATAAATTGCAACATATTTTCAAAGTATAATGTTTAAGAGAAAATTGGGTTTTTTTTTCCTAAAAATAAGTATAGGTCTAAATTATTTAGATTTACAAATTTAATATGAAAATTAAGAAAAATGAAATATGAAAACAATAAGTTTTGCTTCTTTTTCTTTTTCTTTTTTTTTTCTTTTTTAGAAATAGCTTAACTAACAATTAATAAGCTCGTCAAATATATCTTAATTAAATAAGCTATATTCTGATAAATTTTTTATTAGTTATTCTCCTAGAGGACATTAAATATAGGAATTTTCATTTGTTTTTTCTTTGGCAGAAACAATATAATTAATTTACAAGATTCCCACAATGTATATTGAGACCAAAATAAGACAGTAATCTGAACTTGGCTACTAATAATAGAAGTTTGTCAACTATATTTATTTGACAAAATATAATATATAGTTTAATGTAAGATCTAAGAGAGTGAGTCAAATAGGGATTTAAGACCAAATTTAATGCCATTGTCATCTCATAGCCATGAAAGGTTGCTACACATCGTTGAGAATTTATTTTATTTATTTTAGCTATTTTTGTAACTTCCTACATCAATCAAACTTCAGAATCTATTGTGGGCTTTATCTAGTACGGTTTTTTTTTTTTTTTTTCTATTTTCTTTTAAGAACTTTCTTTTTTGTTTTTTGCTAACCATTTTTAGCTTTTTTTTTAAAAAAAAATATTATATTGAAAAATATTTTTTTCAATTAAAATATTTTACAATTATGTGTCATTTTTATTAAAGAATACTTATATATATATTAAAAAAGATTGAAAGAAAAAAAAAAGAGTATTTCTTTTCTTTTTGCATTAAAAATAGTCACAAAATGTATTGGTTTGGTAAAATAAAGAAAAGAAAATAAGAAAGGAAAATGTTACCAAACATTCATTTTAATATTATAATCCATATATTCAAAAGTTATTTCTTTACAAAATTATCACGTTATTCCTTAACTTTGTAGCTAAAAATTTATTACGATCTCAAACTTCACAAGAGCAATAAAAATTCAAGAATAAGACTAGACTTTTAAGTTTTTAGTTCGATTTTTCTATTTAATAATTTTGAGCAATACTTAGATGCATCTTGGGCTACATCTATTTATCTGAATCACATAAAAAAGTTTTAAAAAATATTTTTTTAAAACAAATTATGATTAATCAATTTAGATATGATGAAAAATAAAATAAAATAAAATGGAACCAAAATTGCACCTTAGTATTTGAAATTTCTTATATTTGAACATGAACTTCAAATTATATAGTTTTGCATATTGATTCAAATATATGGCAGTTAATCCATATTGACAAAGGATTGCGTGACTTGCACCACTAATGTCTTAATTATTAAAACCAAATGCCATTTTAATTAAGCTAATCTAATATACATTATATTTCAAACCCAAAAGAATGAATATTTCTCATAGTTGACTTTTTTTAATATAATGGACTGTCACTATCATCGAGCCTTTGAAAAGTTATCAAATAATTTTATTTTTTTTTTTAATTAAACCAATTGAGAAGAACCAAAAACCCAAACCTACTCTCATATTTATCCCACAAGGCTAACTTGAGGGTTTGGGTTTTGTTTTTATTTTTCTACCTTAGTTTTTTTCTTTAATTTATAAGAACATTAAGCAAATTACTTTATTTCAAAAAATAAAAAAAATAAAGTAAACTATTTACATAAAATAGTAAAATTTAATTTTTTTTTTTATATAGAGATAGATAGATGCTTATCTACTAGTGATAAAAACTAATAGAAGTCTATAATTGATAAAAAAAAATTATCGTTGGGTATATTTTTATTTGAATATATAAGTAAAAATAAAAGGTAAAAAAAAACAGCGTTATATTTTAATAGACAGTGGTCTTTTTTCTTATATTAGATGATTTAAATTAGGGAGTTTATCCACTAAGCATAAAATTTTGATGACCAATTCGACAATAGACACCTATTATATATTATCTTTAAAAGGTTTGAATTTATTTATATTCAAAATGAAATAAAATCTAACTTAACTATTTGCTTAATAAAAATGAAAATTTGACATTGACCTAACAAATTTTGGATGAAATCAATTTAAACTAAAGCATTTAATAAATTCTCACTTTATATCACTTTTGTTTTTAATTTTTTAAATCAAAACATCATGTTTGATATTTTTTAGAACAATATTTCAAATGATATAAAGGATTTTAAGAATAATCGAAAAGAAAACTATGAGAATTTATATATGAGATAATATCGATCATAAATTCTTGGAGGCGGCTTTGGACTAAAGGTTGAGTTTTGATGTGAGGATGCTCCATTGTATTCTGTTGGTACATAATTGTGTTAGGACAATGATCCTCCACTTATCTAGACAATAATATGATATTTTCTATTTTAGACATATATTATTATGACTTTACTTTTGGTTCCACGGTAAAAGAATCACGAGTCTCCTCAAATAGTTATATATATATATATATGTTAGTCCGATAAAACTCAACCACAACTCTTCAAACATTTGTTGTATTTTCAACATGTTGCAAACTTGTTGGTTGGTTTAGGGGTTTAAGGAATTCTTGTTGTTTGTTCTTCCTTTTAGAGACTGTTTGGCCCACCAACTTCTTAGGTTGGTACAACTCAATTTCAATAATAAACACTATTAGAGTTTGTACATTTATCGAATTACATTTATTTTTATTTTTTACATTTATTGAAGAATTCAATCTTATAACTCACTCCCCAAACACAAATTTACTAACTCCGAAAGTCTAGATTTATTAACTTCGTTTAATAGCCAAACGACCACTTAATTTGTTTTAGTGTTCTTCTTAAAAAAAATTATAATAGAAATAATAATATTATGGTTTAAATACTACTCTAGTCCCTATACTTTTAGTTTTGGTTCATTTGATCCTTATACTTTCAAATTGTTCATTTTGGTCCTTCTAATTTTGGTTCATTTTGGTCCTTTTATTTTCATTTACAAAGGATAAAAATGGTCACTTTTTTTAAAATTCAAATTAACCAAAGTTGAAAAGACAAGAATCAAAATGAACATTTTAAAAATATAGAAACCAAAATCAACCAAAATTAAAAGTATATGAACCAAAATGAACAAAAATAAAAAAAAATATAAAGATCAAAATAGTATTTAAACTTAATAATATTAAAGCTCCTAATTAAAATTTCATACTAATTCCTTTATAACTGGAAAATATAATTAGTTTAATAGCAACACATCCTAGGGGTGTACATAGTCCGGGTTGGGCCGGATTGGAAGATTTTTGTGAATCAACCCAAAAATTCAGACTTCTTTTTTGGAAAGTCAACCCAACCGACCCAAAATTTCCGGGTTGGACCACCGGTTCTATTTTTTTTTCTTTAATTTGATTTTTTTAACTTTTATATATATATATATTCGGGTCGGGTCCTCGACTTGACCCTAAAATGGGGTAACCCAGACTCAACCCGAATTTAATATTTTTTTTTTACATTTTTAACCCAACCCAACCTAAAATAAAATCTAACCCACCCCTTGCGGTTTAGGTTGGGTAGTCCGGGTTGGTCGGATTACCGGGTTTTTTTGAACACCCATAACAAATCCTATTTTATCAGCATTCTTTTTCTAAAAAACATTTTTTATTAAAAAAATCCTTTAAAATAACATAATAATTTAATTTTAGTAATTAATCAATTTCAACTAACATGAGTTCAACCAATTAAACTTTGAAAATGGTATGAAATAACACGTACGCAATTGACTCAATTAGATATTCCTTTATAAAATTAAAAAAAAAAAAAAACAAATCGCTAATTTTTTATGAAAGAAAAAACCCATTACTTAGTTTTTTTAGTTATTTAAAATCTTAATTTGCTTGATTTTCCGAATTTCAACTCTAAAGTTGACCAATGAAGAGTGACACAAAGCACGCTTAGTGAGACTATTATTCAATATTATTTAAAAATGATTCATTAAACATGGTCATCATTAAATATTTATAATAAATTCATTATCACCACAAATTCTAATACAAATTAATTGATAAGCTTTCAATTTTTAGAATATAGTTGCACCTTTGAGGTTGATTTTATCCATTTTAAAATATATAGTCGGCTAAATCAAATATTGATTTTTGTTTCAAAGTTTTATTATAAAAAAATATGTTAGTAATATTTGAGACATGTTCTTTGTAGACTCCTTACTTGAGAAATATATATTTGTGACATGGAGAACTAGCACCTGTTTTAACTCATTTGTAAAAGTGTCTCTAACTATTTTTACAATGGACCCACATAGCTAAGTTATTGATAAAGACAAAGAACGTCATATGTCTATCATTTACTTTTGGTACTACTCAAAAGACTTTATATCAATGGAGATAATTGTCCCCACTTATATACTCACGATCACTTCCTTTCTTAACCAATGTGGAATTTTGTTTGCATTCTTAAAGAGAGTACCCTCCAAATTAACAAGATTCACTTAGCTAGTCAAAGAAAAGAAAGAAAGTATGGTCTTATATAGGAAAGCTTGAAGGGTTTTTCTTGTCCAACAAAAAAATAATATTTGTTTATTTCTTTGTTTCAAGCTTTACATAATTTAATTAATTTGTTTTGTTAACAATATATTAAGAAATTGACAATCAAAGAAATACATGAAACGTAAATAGTAGAGAAATCGACACTAAAATTTATGTTGATCACTAACCGTGTGTTAGCAACATCCACTAACACAGAAAGAGTTAGAGAGTTTATATACCGCATTCTTCTAAATTTTAGGACAAAAATTGTAAACAATGTAATTCAATCAAAAAGATTTTGTGTTTGATTGTTCGTAATGGTCAGATAACATATTTAAAGTACTCCAACAAAAATACAGAATTATCGAGTATTGAAAGCAATTGCCGTACACTTGTTCATAAATCCTTTTAAATTTGAGGAAGTTTCTGGTTCATCTAAACCCCTGCCTATTTAGAAATGATCAAAAAGTAAGGTTTTTGCAGCTTTTCTTTTTTATTTATTAATTCTCTTTTATGTTTCACAAGATAAAATTATTTGTTCATTCTTTTCATTTGAAAAGGAATTTGTGGCCAACATTTTGATTAATCAAAATGTTATTTACGATGAAAGTTGCATACATTGACTTATATAATATATGATGATTATAGAGAAAATGTCCCTGATAGAAATGCTTTACAATAATCTATTAAAATATATGGTTATGGTCTAGCTAATTTGATAAAGAAGCAAAGTCAAATTAAATCTTGATATTTCTGTCGACATTGATATTTTAAACCTATGTAAAGTGAAGCTAATTCAGATTATACTTTTTCTTATAAATTTTACTATGAACCATACCATAAATCTTAAAATTTGGACTTCTTGCAGATTTGGCAAATTAAGTTTTAAAAATTAAGCTCATAATCTATACTTATTATTTTTGCAAAAAAAAAAAAAAAAACAAGTCCAGTCCATGAAATGTCAAAAAAATTAAAATCTTAACCGATTTGGCAAATTAAGTTTTAAAAATTAAACTCATAACCTATACTTATTATTTTTGCAAAAATGCCAAAACAACAAAGTCTAGTCCATGAAATGTCAAAAAATTAAAATCTTAACCATACCATAAATCTTAAAATTTGGACTTCTTACAGATTTGGCAAATTAAGTTTTAAAAATTAAGCTCATAACCTATACTTATTATTTTTGCAAAAATACCAAAAAAACAAGTCCAGTCCATGAAATGTCAAAAAAGTCAAATACACCTGATATACACTTGATACACTTGAACTATTAGTATACACCTGATACACTGCTGATACAGACTTGATAAACTATTGATAGGCACTTGATATAGTTGATATTCTATTGATACACTCTTGAAAATGACTAGTTATTTTAGGTGTTTTAAATTGAAGGACATTTACGTAAATAAAGACCTGTAGCAATTTTGTAATTAAATGGATCTTCTTGAATTAGGGTTACCTTATGTTGGAAATTAGGGAAGAGTTGTCAAGAGGAGAGAGAGGAAGAGAGCAACATGCATATGACGATGTTTTTCCCTACCAACTCTACATCACTGCCGATCAACTTCACCACCTCTTCACTGTTGTCGCCTTCGCACACAATCGTTCTAGTCAACTTTTCCTTACTGGAACTTGCAAAGGAAGCTTACCAGAATGAAAATGAAAATGGACGAGTAAGGTGGTTTGCAATCGATGGACGAGTAGTGGTATAACAAAGCAGGTAGCAGTGATTGGTTGGACGACTTGGAGATGGAATATGAGAGTGAGAGAGAAGAAGATGGAATGTGAGGGTGAGAGAGAAGGCTTAGAAGGAATCTGTAAAGATGAAAAGTTGTCACATCTACAAATGAGAAAAATGTGTGACACACTTGCAAATCCCTAAACTCAATTTGTCACCAATATAATTTTCCTAAAATTTATCTATAAAATATTCAACTATAATAATTATCAAAGTTAATTTTAATTTCAAAAGTTTTATACTTTATAATTTTGTTTTGTATTTTTTTTCCATTTTATATTATATTTAATTCTTAATATTTCGTACTCATACAAATAGATAATAATATTTCAATTTTAAATAAAATTATAATTTCTACTATTACAGAAGTTAAGTTATAATCCAATAAGAAAAAAAAGAATTCAAATTTATATTTCAACCCATCATTCTCTCTCATTATTTGATCATCTTGAATGCCATATTTTCAATAAATTATTCTTTAAGAATCTAAAATTACGCGGATGACTTAGATATAATAATAATAAAAGATTTTTACTTCAAAAATAGTTTGAAGCGTTCATCAAAGGCCAAGAATAATATTAGGATATTTAAAAGAATAAGAATATTTTTTTAAAAAAATAAATCATAATTTAATAAAAAAATTATTTAAATAAAAAAATTATTAAAAATATTTATAAATAATAGTAAAATATCACAGTCTATTTGTAATAGACTGCGATAACCAATGAAATTTTGTTATATTTATAAATATTTTGGTCTATTTTTCAATATTTGAAAACAACCCTAATTTATTAGTATTTCATATGATGTAGTCTTAAATAATTTATAAAAAAAAGGTAGATATAATTAATTATTATTATTATTATAGCAATTTAATTTAGTGGCCAAGAATATTCCAACCTTCATGTAATTAGTTTCAAATATAATGGTACGGCTGATGATTGGAAAAAAAAAAATGATTGAAGATTGGCACGACCAAGTTCATTGTATGACAACATTATATGATTTATAAAATAAATTTGTCCAAGCATACATCAATTTCCTCATATTCTTTGACTTCATATTAAGATATCAAATTTAGTGAGTGATTTTTAATTCGATATACTCTATTTTCAAAAACATGGATTCTTCAACAAAAAAAATTTAAACGTGGAAAAAAAAAAAGAAAAGAAAAAAAAAAGTCATCAATAAATGCATCCCAAATAATTTTGGGACGACATATAAGCCATAAAGGAAGAATATATACCTATCAATAGTATAGTCGTATTTTGATTGGTTGGTTCTTAAATGATAAAAGATATATATTTATAAATAAAACGCTCTATATGAAAATAGTTTTTGAAATCTTTGATATAGTTTTATTTTCTCTTTTAATTTATAAATAAAAGGAAATGAGATTATTGTATTATGTTCAATGATTAATCAAATATGATTAGTAAGATTTAAGGAGAAGTATCTAAAGAGATAGTAAACGTTGTGATCTATAGGATTTTCTTAATATTCCTTTTTGAACATGAAATTCTTTTGGCCTTTAAAATTGGTAGAAGGGAGAGTTTATTGAATTTTGCTTACCTACTACTATATTGGGCTTTATGATCAAGCCCATTATAACAGTGGTAAATGAAAGAAGAAAGATTTATATATACCATTAGTTTTTGAGAATTATGATATTCAATTATGCACTTAATTCCCTACTTCAGGTAGGATTTCTTTTTGGATTGAATCAAAATTTCGGGATATGTGTTTTCTAAGAATGATGGCTCCAATTAAGGTTGGATAACTTTTTAATAACGTCTCTTGCCTTACTTTTTTTAAGTTAATATTCTTATAGTAGAACAGTATTCTTATTCTCAATACTATTCTTGTTCTTCATTTGTATTTAACGCGCACATGAATAAGAATAAGAGTTTATCCATATTTATTATTATCGTATATTTATTATGATGGAAGTTCGAGAGATTAAAAGTGTAGTAAGGTGGTTTTAAGACAAAGGTGGACTAAATGTTGAAGAGAGCAAGAGTGTCGTTAAAGGAAGGGACAGCCAGTAGACTAGATAAGGAAAAAGAGTTTGGGTGACCGTAAGAGTGAGAGCAAGAGAAGTATTAAAAGCAAGAACACTTCAATTTACTATGAAGGCACTAGCTTAAAAAAGCGAGGTAGATGACGTCAATAAAAGATTATCTAACCTTAATTTGAAAAGTTGATTTAGAAAAATACGAAGTCCAAAATCTTAGGTCGTCAATTTAAAAATCCTTTCACCTTATCCTAGAGTCCTCCCAACACATTTCTATTAATTTAGAAAGATAGTCCTTTTTTCCATTTAAAATAACTATCTCAATATTATTGTCCAATAGCTAGTTTTAGCCTTTAGGACCGTTCATGGAAAGAGGTGAGGAGGAGATGACTTCTTAGCCTCTGGTAAATTTTGACAAAATATTAAAAGTGTAGTTATCCCACATAAAAAAAGATCATAAAATGATGGGTTCCAAATATTATAAAAGAAGTTGATGACTTTAGTTTCAAATTGTCCCAGTTATATACGCTTTAAGCTTGAGTGTTGTCAACTCTATTTAAATTCCCTTTATATTCTCTAGTATGAGAGTAGGAAAAAAGTGTGAGTAGTACAAAAATTTGAAAGACTACTTTTGTAATCGGGATCCGGGAGAATACTATTTTATGTGATTGTAAAATTTTTTCATATTATGGATTTCTTTTTGGTGGACAATGGTTTCTCTCCGAGTTTGGAGTATTCCTCGTAAATTCTTGTATTTCTTTATTTTGTGTATTTTTTTAATTTCTCTATTATTTTCTGCCTATTTTTGTAGTACTAGTGGGAAGTATTTTTTTTCTCCAATAAGTGGTATAAGAGTTTTAGATTTCTAGTTTCTTGAATTTCTGAGTATGTTCTATGCTTGTAGCATTGTTTTAACTTCCACTTCATAAAATAATTCTTGAAATGTGCTATGTTATTGTGAATAATGTGAGTTGTTTCCTATTTGTTAACTTGCTAGGAGTGAAACAGATGTGTGTCAATCTTTATGAATTCAATAAAGTTTGATGTAGAGAAATTTGATGGAAAGATAAACTTCAGCTTGTGGTAATGCAAGTCAAGGATGTGTCAATACAATCTGGGCTATGTAAGTGTAAGTTAAGTAGTGATAGCGGTCCAGTGCAACTCATGACTAACTCTAGTAGATGTTCAAAGGAAAGAGTCTTAAAGAAAAAAATAGGCTCCTAGGAATTTGCACAATCTGGGCAAATGAAAAATAGAGGAATTTTTTTTAAGTGCTTTAATCAGATGTTGATATCATTTTTCTCGTCAAGGGAGATAGTGGCTTCCTCTAAAGAAAGACAGAATTCATCATTGGGATATATCCATTTTACCATGATAAATGATGTGATATTAGTAGTTCAAAAAATTTTATATGGTCATAGCTTGACGGTTAAGCAAAATATGTGGTGAAAGTTGTGTTGTTGATAACTAAAAGCTTTTGGGTGGGTCATATATAGGTGGAAGTCACACCATAAATTTCAACCAGGTTTATCGCATGTGACAAAAAAAAAAGAAAATCTTGGAGGATGGTATTCCAATTAGTTTAATCTTTATGCTGAGTGAGTTATAATTCTCTGAGTTTAGAATTAAGATTGTCGGTGAAGATAATCGTTGCAATAGAAGTTATGGATTCAAATATTTTAACGAAGTGGAATTTGTTCGGTTTTAACAAAATATTAGAAGTGCAATTGTCTCACATAAAAAATGTTCAAGAAAGTGATGAGCTCTAAGCAATATAATATGAGTTTATGACTTTGGTTTTAAATTGTATCAGTTAGAAACATTTTACATTTGAGTGTGCTAACTCTAGTTAAATTATTTTTATGTATTCTCTAGTTTGAAAGTGAGAAAAGAATCTAAATAATATAAAAGTTTTGAGAGAGTACTTTTGAAATTGGGATCAAATAGAGAATTATTTCGTGTGTTAGACACTTTTTTACATAGTAGATTTTGGTGGGTCATGGTTTTTCTATGAGTTTAGAGTTTTTTTTTTGTGTAAATTTTTATATTTTCTAGCTCTATTACTTTCTTTTAATATATATTTTATTTTTATACTATTTTTGTAGTGTGGTGGGAGGTTTTTTTCCATCATCTTCATCCATACCCTATTTAATTCTTTATTCATACAATATTTTATTGAATTTTGCGAGATCAAGTTCTTCGCGAGAATTTTTTTTTTAGTGTATTTTATTTTTTAAAAATCTCAATTAAATATCTTGATTTTTTTAATAATTTGAAATTTTAGAGATGATCTATCACACAGATTTCAGTGGTCATACAAGATATCCTATCAATTTTATAGACAATAACAGAATAACAGACAGTAAGTCAAGAATAAATAGACAGAGATTGGTAACCCAATTTGGTGATGATCCACGTATGTCGGAGAAAAAATGTACCCAAGAAAGATAATTCACTAATATTTAAAAATTAAGTCATTTACAACGTTGTACTTATGATGCAGGGCTTGGGAATTTATAATGGTTATATCTTTATTTGTTTGTTTTAATCATTTTTAATTTAATATTTTAGATTAGATGTGACAAAATTCTTCTCCCTTGGGTCTATTTAAAGGAGGTTAAGATTAGTGAGTTAGTTAGGTAGTTTAGGTATGAAACCACCCCTTCCCTTTGGATTTATTTAAAGGGAACTTGTTAGTATTTCATTCATTATTGAACATCAATAAAATTCCTTTAACAAGATTGCGCCAAGAAACTCTTCCCTTGCAACATTACATCAATTGGTATCAGAGCCCCCTCGACTTAGGACTCGATGGTGACCAACAACACCCAGAATCTAGAGCCCCCACTGGGATGTGGAAGCATCTTCATCCTCTCCACAATCTCTCAATCTGCGCTTGACTAAAGTGGAAGTAGCACTCAAAGAACAAAGCTCTCGATTGTTGGATGTACAATCCAAGATGGTTGGTCTTATGGCTTCAATGGCTGGAATTTAGCAAGTAGTTGAACTGCTCACTCAAGAAAAAGGGAAAACTACTGCTATCACTGACGAAGAACAGAATTTCAAACCCTTGGATATTCAAGAACAAGGTAATTCGCTTCACCCCACTGCTGTAACTGTGCAAGAACAACATTTCAGACCTTTGTGTATTCAAGAACAAAAAAATCCACTTCACCCCACTAGTGTCACTGTCCAAGAACAAGTTAATTCACTTTACTGTGAGTTTGAACGAGAAGTTTTACCTTGTGCTTGACAAGAAAAAGTCGTTCTGAGAGCACCAAGATTTCAAGAAAATCCAAAAACTCGCGTGAAAGGCATAAGGCCACCTGAACAACAAGCTGCTTATGGCCAAAGAAATGAATTTGGGGGAAACCTCCTACACAATATTCAAGGTACTCAGTTATTGTATCCAAGATTCCTTCCGCCCAATGTTATTGGCTTGTATCGGACTATTCAGACGAGGAGGATTTTGGAAATTCAATGCATGATTACTACTGTAGATATCCCCCACACCAAGAAGAGCACAACTAGCTCCAAGAAAACATCCATAATCAGCCATACTACAGAACATTTTACCACAAACATCATCCAAATTGGCGCCAACATTGTGGAACATATAGGGAACAACCGTGGAGACAAGAACAAGATTACTAGATGAAAATTGATCTTCCATGTTATAGTGGTCGCAAGAATATTGAAGTGTTTTTTGATTGAGTTAAGAACGTGGAAAGCTTATTCAAATACATGGGCACTCCAGAAGAAAAGGTGGTGAAACTTGTTTCTTTTAAGCTGAAAAGTGGAGTTTCCGCTTTATGGGACCAAGTGCAACATAATTAAAAAAAAAAAAAAAGTTTGGAAAGTGATCGATTGTTAGCTGGCAAAAAATGTTGAAGTTGATGAAGAAAAAATTCCTTCCAGCCAACCATGAAAGTGAAGGAATTCTATGAAGAGAGAACCTTGAGCGGAAGCAAGATCGTCCAAAATCCATTTTTCATTAAATGTAAGTTTTACAGTAAATCAAGTATAAGATATGCATTTACATAAATTATAGCATGCATTAATTAAAAAAAGACTTAGGGTTTCAGAAACCCTTACCTTTGAAGACTATTTTTCAAGAATCCCTCGAACAAGTCACGAACGGATCTCCTTCTCCAAAAGGGACATCACCAAATAGAGCCTCTTGTATTCTCCTTAGGGATTGAGAATGGCAGGAAGTGTGGGCTCTAAAGGTTTTGGAAGAGGGAAGGAGATGGAGAGGAGGAGAGGGAGGAGAAGAACTTTTCTTCTCTTTTCCTTTTTCCATTCTCAATATTTCATGGAGGAAAATGAATTTGCACCATCCATCTCTCTGACCCCTCTCATCTTGTATTTGGCTTAAAGAAATTAAGGAGAGAGACTTCTCCCTCTCTTTAATTAATTAATATTAATTTAATAAAATAAAATTAATAATAATTATACATATAATAATAACCTTATTATATGTATATAAACTATATGTTATATCCCATATAACACATAATCTATAGTTACATATTGTATCAAATACAATATAACTTATAGATGTATTTTCTCTCAACCATACAATACATTTAATATAAATCATATTTATAGTAAACTCACTTATATGAATGAGATTCATACAATTGATATTTGGATCACATCCAAATATTTAATTCTTCTCAACTTCTTTATGGTATTTAATATAAATCATATTTATATTAAATTTAATTACATAAATCTCATTCATATAATTAGTATTTGAATCATATTCAAATTCCTCTCATATTATCTTATATTATAATGTATCAAATATATTACATTAATTATATCACATATATAATTAATTCCCTCAATTAATTTGAACACTTCAAATTAATCCAAAAATAATTCTCAATTAAATTTCTATTGAACTACGAGGGGACCCTATGGACCTGTAGGAAGCTCTAACGGTACTTGGCTAATTAATTAAACTCTTTAATTAAATTACCCAACATCCGTTAATTGCCGGTCATTCCACTAAAGACCGACAACTGTACTCTGCGTACAACAAATAAATTTCTATATCCATTGGATATAACCAATCAACAGTACAAAAATCCTTCACAAATTGCTTGTAAGTACGGTAGGCCAAAATTACCGTTTTGCCCCTGTAGTTACATCTAACTTCTTAAGTTCCACTAATCCCTCTAATGAACAATAAGTTATAGTCCAACTATGATCAAGTCCCTCTCGGGCCAGAAGAGGGTGTCGTCACTATGTTCAAGACCTAGAATCAAGGGAGCAATTTATCTACTTGCCCCTGCATGGGGAAGGAGTGAATTCCGTCTCATATAGTTGTGTTCCCAATTCCCCAATCAGACGAATCCCCAAAATCGTAGACTTATTGAGTTAGCAATCTAGCCACTCTCACCCATACAAATCAAAGGACTGCTTTTATGAGCAAGAGTTCACAACTGATTTAGGTCATGTCACCTATGGTCATCCTAGTTAAATGTAAGTCTCTATTATTACCAACGTTATATAAAGAAACTAATCATTTTGTGGTCCGGTCTTATACAAACTCTTTGTATAAGATACCCCTATTCATATGTCTCTACATGAATGATCTCAGATCATTTGTAGGACTTTACAACACTTGTAACACCTACAAAGTGGGTCATATGCATAGTGTCACCAGGATAAGGTACCCAATCTTATCCATCTACTATAGACCGTTTAGGTTATTATTTAAACAAGATCCACTTCTACTTGTTTAAATTACATAAAATAACCTAGGATCTTAATTTATCGAATTGAGTATATGCTTATAAAAACCACTTATTTTATTAATAACAATATGTTTATACAAAATTTATAGACTACGAGATTACAAGGAGATTTAAGATACCAATCCTAATAGAAAGGTTGTTGTACAATCAATTTCAGCACTACAAATAGGGTACAAAAGATGAAGAAGAGTACACTGAAGAGTTTCATAAACTGAGTGCTCAAAAGAACTTTATCGAAAGCAGAAATCAGTAGATTGCACGATATATAGATGAGTTGTGGTATGAAATCAAAGAAAAGCTCCATCTGCAACCATTGACAAGTGTGGCAGAGGTTGTTTCTTATGTCACAATAGTTGAAGAAGATGAAACTCTAAAACAGAAATGTTGGCCTGGAAAGAAATCTACTTGGGATAAGGCTTCATCATCCTAACCGAGGAAGGTTCAATAAGATTCAATCAAGGCAGCCAACCAAGGTGTCTTGGCTAAAGGAAAAGAACTAGTAATGGCTAAGGAAAAAGCTAGACACAAAGGAAGTAATCACTCTTCTAACTTAAAAAAACCCTTATAATTGGTCTAACTTGGGAAAATGATTTAAGTGTGGTCAAACCGGACACCTCTTCAATGATTGTCCTCAAAGACAAACTCTTACAATCTAAGAAGATCAAGAAGACCAAGAAGAAGATTACATTGATGAAGAAAGGGGTTGACGATGAAATTGCCTATATAGGGGCCGATGATGGAGATGCACTATCATGTGTCATCCAAAAGACATGAGTTATTTTGAACTCGATGCAAAATCAAAGGAAAGATTTGTAACATCAATGTGGATAGTGGAAGCACTGAGACAATGATGTCCAAAAAACTTGTGCAAACCCTAAAACTAAAAACAGACAATCACCTTAGTCCTTATAAGGTGGGATGGATAAAAAAAAAGGAGGTGAAGTCCTTGTAAACGAAATATGCACAGTGCCCTTATCCATGGGCACTCACTATAAGGATCAAGTTGTATGTGATGTGTTGGACAAAGACGCTTACCATATCTTACTTGGTAGGCCATGGATGTATGATAATCAAATCATCTGCAAAGGGTGCAAAAACACTTTTGAGTTCATGTGGATTGGGAAAAAGGTTGTCTTGCTACCCCTTCATGCTTCAATTCCACAAACTAAGAAAGAGGGAAACCACAAGCTAAAAGGACCCTTGTTCACATAAATTCTCATAAACAAGTAGTGTCTAAGGCTAGCAAATTCATAATAGCCCTCTTTGTTAAAAATAGCTTTGAAGCATTGCTTGATGACACTGTGGACAGTAGAGTTACTAAACTTCTAGAGTCTTTTCCTTCCTTTTACCCAAACTCCCAATGATCTACCACCACTTTGAATAATCCAACATCATATTGACCTCATCCCTGGCTCAATCCTACCTCATCTACCTCACTATAAAATGAACCCAAATGAATACCAAACTCTTAATCACATAATCAAGGAACTCCTTAGGAAAAAGCTTATTCAACCGAGTCTCAGCCTATGTGTTGTGCTTGCCCTATTAGCTCCTAAAAAAGATGGCTCATGGAGACTTTGCATTGATAGTCGTGCCATCAACAAAATTACAATTAAACACCAATTTTCAATACCAAGAATCTCACATTTTCTAGATTAATTGGTTGGTTCAACAATCTTTTCTAAGATAGACTTACTTAGTGGTTACCACCAAATTCGAACACACCCACGTGATGAATGGAAGATGATATTCAAAACTAATGAAAGACTATTTGAATGGTTGATGATATCTTTTGGGCTATCCAATGCACTAAGCACATTCATGCGAATCATGAACCAAATCTTTCTTCCTTTATTGAATAAGTTCGTCGTAGTTTACTTCAACGATATCCTCATCTATAGCAAGTCGGTAGAGGATCATCTCTCACATTTAAAGGAAGTATTTTCTATCGTTACTACTAATATATTGTATATAAACCTTAAAAAGTGTACTTTTCTATGTCACAACATCTCTTCTCTAGGTTTCATCATCAATGATGCAGGTATTCAAGTAGACCCTTCAAAAGTCAAGGCTATTACATAAGACCAATATCTTCAACAATTAAAGAGGTTCAATCCTTCATTGATCTTGCATCTTTCTATAGAAAGTTCATTAAAACTCTTAGCACCGTTGCAGCTCATCTGATAAAGTTTCTCAGGAAAGGTAATTTTTTTTTTGGATCAAAATGCTCTAGATAGTTTTAAGACACTTAACTAGCTTATCCATCTGTGCTAGCCTTGCCAGATTTTACTAAATTTTTTTAGGTCTCAGTTGATCTAGTGGTGTAGGGATAAGTGTAGTCCTTTCATAAGAATCCCATCCCATAGAATTCTTTAGTGAAAAAGAAAACTTACCTAGACAAAAATGGAGCATCTATCAACAAGAATTATATGCCTTAGTGAGAGCTTTATACTAATGGAAACATTATCTAATAGGAAAGGAATTTGTTCTCCTTACTGATTATTATTCCTTAAAATTTATTCATTCTCAAAAACACATTAACTGTATGTGTCACACCCTTCCCCAGATTACCCTCTTAATCTAAGAAGGGATGTGAAGACAACAATTGTCAATCCTCTTATGACAATTTGTGTCCAACATACTCCTGAAAACCTATACCCTTAGCACCTGTTACACTTGATTAGCAGTTTATAATCCTCTAGAACTTAACACGTAGTTTCAACAACAGCTTTAAACATATAATTTACTGCTAATAAGAAAGATCAACATTAACATATATAACAGATTTAGAAATTGCACTTATATACAATACAAACTCCACTCTTTCCCCCTTCCTTTTGACATAGACATAAAACTAATAACAGAATATTGTGATCCACCTTAAACTGCAATTTTCCTTAGGGTCTAAAAAGTGACTGACTGGCAGAACTGCTAGGCCTCGACATGTTGACGACTACCTGAGGAGGAAAACACTTTTTAAGAGTGAGTTGGAAAATTTAGTGTGTGACTATCTTAAGTAAAATGTACTTTAAATCATAATTAACATAAACATGTTTATCAAAGAAACATTTATTGGTTTTTAAAATGGAATTGAAATCATAATAATACATCATATAAAAATCCTGAAATAATTTATTAGCATCTTTCTGAAACTCTACTACTCTGCTTCCTAAACATGTAGGAGAGGCTTTTTGCTCAATCCTCAATAACCTTAGTTAAAATAGAGCCCTTTTGTTCAATCTCAACAACGTCGATAACGTAGTCATACGTGCACGTAGAGTTAGATTGGGTCCTAACCACCTTACCATACCTTCAATGTCAAGGATCCCTAACATCATTGAAATCTAGGTACATTACCATACCATCGATACCAACATTGGAGTAGGGTTTGTACAAGGTACAAACATTTAAACATTTAAGAACATATACAAAATATGCATATTCAAAATAACCATACCTCCTAGTTTCATATCAACGTACAGTGCCTTGTAAAACATAAAATATACTTGATTAATTTTAACATGCGATAAAACATGGCATAGGCTTACTAGAAAACACATGTTAAACTCTTTAATAACTTCATTATTTAAAAACATAGATCATGAGATCACATTCATTTTAAGGCATGCATTGGAGAAAATCATGATATAATAACTTAATATGAAATGCCTATTGGTGCGCGAAAATTAGAGGTCAATTTTACTCGATAACCAACTTCCCTTGGACGCGTTATACGATGCATGTTCCTAAGATATGTGTTGATAGTCATGCGTTGATGGTCATGCGTTGGAATGAAAATTACGTTAATTAATGTATGCGATGACCATGCGTCCTGCCACAAGTTTTCTTGCATTCACGCCAAGTATAACATGAATGCAAGTTTCTTGGGTAATCTAAGGTCGAACATAGGGACTTGTAACTGCGGTGATTGTGCATGTGGCGGTTGAATAAAAGAATAAAGGGGATGTTGCAAAATTAATCCTACTTCTACTCCTATCTATGAGACAACACAATGAGAATATGCATGAAAGGTAGAGATATGAAAAACCTTAACATGAAATAAATGTGTGGGAAAATAGATAAAATGCGGAGATATTTTCATTGCAAAACTTAAGAGTGATTGCAAGGGCAACCCTAGTCAATGCAATCTGTGCAATCATGCTACAACCATACACGGCAAGTCATTTTCCAATGGAAATGCAGTGCTCCTAATTCTAGGATGCATGTTGAATGCAAAAGTGTCCATAGAGCTTATTTCTAAGTCTCTACTCTTGTCCTATGCGATGATGCAAAATGCATGAAAGCAAGGTGACTGCATACAATTGTATCCTATCTTTAGGATGCATGCGATGCATTAATAACAAATAGTGCTCATTCCTAAGCGCCTATCTCTTATATTATGTATTCTAATCTGGCTCTCCCAAGCCTAGATTCTGACCTGACCTTCCCAAGCCTAGATCTTGTCCTTAGACTACCCTCCCGAGTATTCCTAATAGACGAATGAAGCATACATAATACAAGACAATCGCATAAACTTCGTTGACCTAGGATTGTTACTATCCGTAGTGAACAATGCATACCTTGCTTAATGCGTTCAACCACTTACCCTTCTAGTCAGTTGATTGTTGCTGACTTCACTCAGACAAGTAACGCGTTAGCCTATAGATAGGCATTGCAACAACTTGTCACTAAGAAAATAAGATTACTCACATACTCGTGCAATGCACACCTCTCGGTGGGTTGCTTCATGCTTCATATTCCTAATCCACATGACTAAGTATGCAATACCCAAGCACTCCCACTGAGTGTTGCAATGAAAGTAAAGATGCTAAGCAAGAAGATGGAGATGAAGTCGAAGGAATAGAGAAATTCATTGAAAACACATTGTATTAATTTCTTAATTCAAAATGTCATACAATATAATATAGGAAAAAAAAAGAAAAAGAAATGACCAGCTGGAAGCAAAACTTTGCCTTCGACCGGATGTGCGTCAAGGCTGCTGGTGGTGCCATGGATGGGCAGAGGAGCTGACTCTCTCGAGATCTAGCTCCGGTCGAAGGCTTCGGTCGTCACTCAGAATGGATGAAGGAGGTGAAGAATTCTCAGCCATCTTCTCACGCAATTTGTCTGGATCACGGGGAAAATCCCTGTTTGAAGGGATAATCTTCGGATGACTTGGAATTTTGCTCATTGGATTCTATTTATAGATTTTGGACCACCGACAGCATTAATTGGACTGCTCTGAGTCTGACGTTCGGTGCATCAGTCCTTTCTAAACCTCTATCACTAACAGTACGGTAGGTGAAATGTCAGCATCAGCTTTGGATTTTCTCGAGGTAGATGCGTTGATGCGTTCATTCCACCAACCTTGCATTGATCCCATTAGAATACGTTGTTGCAAAACCGCAATCATTTACTGGCCGCATTTTCTTAACACTGCAACTCTACATGATGACCGCAATCGCTTGACGAGCGCAACTCCCATGCGATAGACGCATACGGCTGATTACCACAACATCCATGCATTGATCGATGCATTTGCCTTGCGATGGAGTGTTTCTCCATATGCGGTCGTCTATGCGATGGTCCGTTTTCCGCATTTGTGTTCATTTCTTGCATTGGCTACAAAAATAGAACATTGAACACACAATTAACACAAAGTAATGGGTTAGCTGAGATTCGTCATGCTAATCGACGCAAACTCTTTTTCTCATGAATTTCTATCATGATAGACGCAATATCTGCTTAAAAATCTCCATAATTTTAAGTTAAAGGACTAAGATGGCATGCATTTCTGCATGTCATCACCTATGCATTGGAAATCATTCATAAAACTTGCGTTAGAAAACATTTATTAAAATTTTCACTCACTATCTTAAGCTACTTATCCAAGGTGGTTGTACGCCTCTCTTATTTGCATTTACCTTGAAAAGAAAAGGTCCGATCTTGGTCAGTATACTTAGCTCCCTTTTGACCTTAACACATAGCTTAACTTCATCACATACTAATAGTTATCACATCATAGCTAAGTTCGACGCATAAAACCATTCATAACACATCGACTATCCCTAGCTATCTTACCTTATAACTTGGCTGATAATTGAGAATCCTTTCTCAAGGTACTCAATAAGCGCTAAAAATTTTCTCACTCTATGTGACGTTCATCCACTATGCGATGTACTCAGATTGTCTTCATTGTGGATCATCGCCTTCATTGTGGATTAGCTATGTTGTATGCATTAATATATAACATCACTAAGTCAACTGCTTGTTTATTCTTCGTATGCAGTTGTCTGCTTATTCATCCACAACATTATTCTAAATTTTACTTCCATACTTCATAACTTTAATTTCAGCAATCATTTAACTAAACTCCTTTCAAAGAAATCACTCATAAACATCTTAACTTTTTTCTTACCTTAGAATTTGAGCATTATTTCTTCTAGAATCGATCGGAAATCCCTCAAATTCTTCTTTAACTGGTCGAGAATTTTTTAACTTTCAAAGTCTTCAGATACTAGCAACACTCCTTCACTTAGGCATTAGAAAAATTTTGGTAAAACAATCTTCTTCTTAGTTAAGCCTATTTATACTTGGGCTTCATGAAGAGTTTGCTTAATTAATTGACACTTGACATGCTTATCCCTTCATGGACGTTTACAAGGTTGCCGCCTAGCTTACTTACTCATTAATTAAGCTGAATTCCTCAGCTTAAACTTCATTGCATGGCCTTGCGGCCACCTAAGCCTTCTTCCTTCAACGTATGACCTTTTGTCGTATCACTTACCAGCTTAGCCTTCAACAATGGCATACAAGGTTAGTCTCATAAATCCTTCAAACCACTTGTTGTATCTAGCCAAAATGTACCCCTCTTCTTGGACTCTAGCCGTATCATTCAACCGGATTGGCCGCATGGCATCTCATGGTTCTAATGCATGGAACCTTCTATTTTTCCTAAGTGTTAACTTGTTTCTACTTCACCCGAGAACGCAACATCCCACACTTAACATATTCTTAACTTTCTATACGTCGACTAAGTTACAACCTAGACACATATAGTCATAACACTTAGAAAATTTTTCTTCCCTTACATTTCAGACGCATCATTCATTATACTTAATTTACTCTTCCCATTGACGTTAATTCACATCTTAACTCATAATTAAGGGGTCTTAAACTTGATTAACTTGTAATTTATCTTCCCTTTAAAGAAATTTCGTCCTCAGAATTTACCTAGAACTCCTCATGTGAATAGGTATGGATATTTATTTTTCATCTGTTGTTCAGCTTCCCATGTAGCCTCCTCGACTTCATGATTTCTCCACAAAACTTTTACTAATGGAATAGTCTTGTTTCTTAACACCTGCTCTTTTCTTTCTAACATCTGAACTGGTTCCTATTCATAAGACAAATTCTCATATGTTCTTTTGAAAAAAAAAAATCTTTGGAAAAGATTAGGAATAAACTTAAAATATAGTTCCACGAACCATTCCCAAATAGATGGCCATACTGAGGTAACTAGGCTCTTGGTAACATGCTACAATGTCTAAGTGGAGATAAGATAACTTGTAGAAATACAAGTTATTTTACCTTTTTTATCTAAAAAAGTTAGGAAAAATCTTGGAAAATGCGATAGCTTGGTAAGAAAATCATGAAATTAATTATATCATGCGATCAAATGCATACAAAATCTCACAATCCATGAAAGATATAGAAATCGTACTTTTTGGATGCAGAAAATCTATTGATGTGATCACAAGATATCACCGCGAAGAAATTCATGACGCCAATATTGGAATCACATGGTTGGAAACATATAGTCTCATGTAATAGAAGGTGACATGACCCCTAGGCGGTGTAGGTAAATCAAAGACCAAGAGGTAGTAATTTGTGAGATCTACTTTTTGGATTCAAGTATTCGAGAATAGTTGGATACCGATAATTTAATTTTAGAGCATCTTGTTGGAAGAGAAAACTTAAAGTAAAAGGTAAATAAAAGAAATTGGAAAATTAGATTTGGTAAAGGTGTTTTTGATTTAAAAGAAAAAAAGGGGTTTTTTTTTTTTTAAGTTCGGAGATTAGGAAAAATATGAAACTCTTGCATACTTTTGATTTTGGTTTTAAATTTCCTCTTACTCAAAACTTCCCATGATCTTATTTTTGGTGCAATTACATAAAGAAATCTTGAAAGAAGTGAAGAGTGAAATGAGGGTTTGAACAAAAGTTTGTTGATAAGAGAATAAAGAAGAAAATGAATAGTACAAAAATAAAATAAAATATTCATCAATGATTAGTGTAATGTGAGAAACATGATTGCTTTTAGAAATGCAATTGCCTTAAAAGAGGGAGAGAGGTTATGTGATTAAATGTTAGGATATGATATTATATTTTGTAGTCTTATAGGAGGGAATGATTTTAATAAAAGAAAGTATGTATATATACACACACTAATGTTTAATGAAGTTATTGGAAAGAAAATGGAGATGAGATACGATGGATTTAAGCTTCAAGCCATAAACAACATCATGGTAATCAATGATTGTTGATATGACTTTTGGAATTTCAGGTTTGTCAAGAATATTGGAATAACTTATCATCCAAGATGTTATCGGCAAGAGTCTTTATGAGTGGTTATTTTGTAAGTACTTTTTCTATTTTAGCAGACTATGACTTGTGTGAACTTACGCTCGATCCATAATTGTTAACTATTGAAAGAGACATACATTTATGTGTTCTTCGCTTAGTATAATTGAACTTCAAGGGATTTATTTTTAATTGCGATTCTAGATCTAATGACTTATTTGTATTATTGGAGCTCATGAAAGAGAAAATTTCTAAAAATATCTTGATTTTAATCATTTGGCAAAAGCTCAAAGTTATTTGGCATGAAATCAAGTATTTGTGACTTTCAACAAACGATGCAATTTTCGAATCAAGAATTTATAAATACATGAATTATGGATTTATATAAGCTGAAATGTGAATTATGATGATTTCAATTAGAGCATTTATTATGGAATTATGACTTTGAGTGATGATATTATGTTGAAATTGTTTATGGCCTTGGTGAGGCATGAGAACTTATGTGCATCATATTGAAATCATTGTTAGAACCACTCAATTTCATACCCATGGTTATTCCTAGATACACCTGCGTGAATGTATTTCTGTAGTGTGAATATGATATGTATGAGGTCTTTGGGATCCATTTCGGCAAACACATAGGCTTTAGACTATGTGTTGAGGTGATTTGCACTTCGGGGGCTGCTCTATATGCACGTATGACTAGAGATTTGCTTTATTATATACCTAGAGATTACTCAATGTATAGTATGACTAGAAATTTGCTCTACTATGTACCTAGAGATTACTTGGTGCATATATGACTAGAGTGTTGGGGTTGATGCCTTAAATCTCGTAGAGGTCCTGTAGCTTGTAATTATTATGTACAAACATTTTATTTATGGAATGAAATATAGCTTCAACCAAAAATGAAATGGTAGATGTTTAGCATGTAACATCGCGTGAGTCCTCTCTCGAAGAGTCTAATTTTTTTTTTCTTTCCACCACCCCATTTTTCTAAAGAGTGGTTGGAGCAAAAAATTCATGATAAATCCTAGCAGAATTACAAAATGCAACAAATTAAGAATTTAAAATTCCTTACCATGATCGCTCATAATTCATATCACATTCTAATATTTCTCACGTTATATTCGGAGACAAAGAGCTTGAAATAATTTCAAAAGTTTATAATTGTTGCAAAATCGATAATTAAAGAACACAAAAAATGAACGTAAAGTAGGGAAAGATCGACACACAGATATACGTGGTTCACTAACAGTGTGTTAGCTACGTCCACGGGCAGAGGGAGAACAATATTATTTCAAGAGAATGTTTTCAGGATTACATAAAAAACGGTGCCTCTAGGTTAAAGAGTTTATATATCGCACTGCTCTAAACCCTAGGGTCCAAATCGTAAATAACTGCAAATAAATAAATATGTTGAATACAAAATCTGAAGCGCCAGCAAATAGATTCAAGGCATTTCAACAAATCTCCACCTTGACTTGAATTCTCTCCCAAATAACAGATGTACCAAATGCAACATAAATCAATATCGCCAGACGTACCCAGACTTCTCCCTCATGCCTCAAAGTGTCCCACAAAAGGGACCACTAACAATTCAAAACATTCAGCAAATCCAAACAATGTTGGAACTTGCCTTGTGGAACCGGTTTGGTGAACATATCAGCAGGGTTATCAGCAGTACCAATTTTCATCACTTTAACTCTCTGTTCACCTCTTAAGAAGTGATATCTTACATCTATATGCTTAGTTCTCTCATGATGAACTTGATCCTTGGCTAGGCATATTGCACTCAAACTATCACAATATACAATAGCTTGGTCATGATGTAAACCAAGATCACCAACTAACCCCCTCAGCCATATTCCCTCTTTAGCAGCTTCTGTCAAGGCCATGTACTCTGCTTCAGTAGTAGAAAAAGTAACTGTAGGTTGTAAGGTTGCCTTCCAACTAACAACAGAATCACCCAGATTGAACACATAGCCAGTCATAGACCTCCTACTGTCAACATCTCCAGCATAGTCAGAATCAGAATAACCAGTCACCAAACACTCTGTACAATTCCCATAAACAAGACCAACATCAGATGTACCTCTAAGGTAATGAAAAATCCTCTTAACGGCTTGCCAATGCTCCTTCCCAGGTTGACCCATGAACCTGCTGACAATACTAACAGCATGAGCAAGATCAGGCCTAGTACAGACCATAGCATACATCAAACTTCCCACTGCATTAGCATAAGGAACTCGAGACATGTACTCTTTCTCAACTTCAGACTGTGGTGAAAACTCATATGACAAATGAACATTTACAACACTAGGAGTATCTATATGCTTAGCTAATGACATACCAAACCTGGACAATATTTTCTGAATATATCCTTTCTGTGACAAGAAAAGCTTATTCTTACCTCCGTCCCTATAAATCTCCATATCCAAAATTTACTGGGCAGCACCCAAATCCTTCATATCAAACTCAGCTCTGAGAAGATTCTTCAATTTCAGAATATCAGACTTGGACTTTGCAGCTATGAGCATATCATCTACATATAAAAGTAGATAAATCATCAAACCATCATCAACTTTGTTGTGATATACACAACAATCATATGGACTCTTGTTATAGCCAAGTCCAATCATATAGCTATCAAATCGTTTGTACCACTGCCTTGGAGACTACTTTAACCCATACAAAGATTTCAACTTGCAAACATAATCTTCTTTACCTGGACACTAGAACCCATCTGGTTGGGTCATATAAATCTCTTCCTCCAACTCTCCATGTAAGAAAGTTGTCTTCACATCTAGTTGTTCAAGTTCCAAATTCTGATGTGCTACTATAGCTAGTAACACCCTGATAGAAGTATGTCTGACTACTGGTAAGAAGATCTCATTATAATCAAATCCTTCCCTTTGTGTGAACCCTTTAGCAACAACTAGAGCTTTATATTTAATTCCTTCTGAAGGCGATATTCCCTCCTTTTTCTTGAAGACCCATTTACAAGCGACAATTTTTATCTCCTTTTGTCGTTTAACTAATTCCCAAGTCTGATTTTTGTCAAAAGATTTCATCTCATCCCCCATAGTAGCAAGCCATTTAGTAGACTCACCACATGATACAACTTCTCTATAGGTGGATGCCTCATGAGGATCCACCTCTTCAGCAACCTGCAATGCAAAAGTAACCTGCTCACAGTCCTACTAAATATGACTCTATTCTCAGAAGATGACCAGACTCTATATCCCTTAACTCCATCCCCAAAACCCACAAATATACCCTTTTTAGCTCTTGGTTCTAATTTACCCTCATTAACATGATAGTAGACAGTACAACCAAAAACTTTTAATAAAAAATAATCTGCAGGCTTACTAGACCACACCTCGTACAGTGTTTTACAAGCAATAGCTGTGTGAGGTCCATGATTGATCAGATAACATGATGTATTCACTGCTTCTGCCCAAAACTTTCTAGCCAACCCTGCATTAAAGAGCATGCATTTTGCTCTTTCTAACAACGTCTGATTCATACGTTTTGCAACCCCATTTTGCTGTGGAGTCCTAACAATATGATGGCGAACAATCCCCTCAGCTTTACAAAACTCATTAAATTCAGATCCACAAAATTCCAAACCATTATCAGTTCCCAGCCTTTTGATCTTCTTCCCAGTTTGATTTTCAATCAATATCTTCCACTGCATGAAATTCTTGAAGGCTTCACTTTTATGTTTCATCATAAAAACCCAAGTCATTCTTGAGTAATCGTCAATTATAGACAAAAAATACCTATTGCCTCCAATAGATTCAACTTTGGAAGGTCCCCAACAATCTGAATGAATATAATCAAGTGTCCCTTTTGTACAATGAACACCTCTTGGAAACTTGCTATGATGAAGCTTCCCAAATACATAATGTTCACAAAATTCAAAATCTTGCACTTTATGCCCACAAAGAAGATCTATTTTTTATAGAATTTGCATCCCTTTTTCATTCATATGACCAAGTCTCATATGCCATAACTTAGTCATATCATCCTTGTAAACGACTGACGATGCAACAACAGCATAACCTGTTATTGTGGAACCTAATAGAAAATATAGTGTTCCACGCTTTATGCCTTTCAGAACTACCTCAGAACCCTTATAGACATACATTGCTCCACCTTTACCTTCAAAACTGTAACCCTTGCTATCGAGTACACTAAAGGATATTAAACTCTTCTTCATTAGTGGAACATGCCTAACCTCTTTTAAAGTGTAGAAGGCACCATTATGTGTTCGTATCTTGTCTGAGCCGATTCCAACTATCTTCCACACAGCACCGTTAGCCATGCTAACATTCCCTCCATCTATTTGCTAATAGGTTGAGAACCACTCTCTATTTGGGCACATATGGCCCCATAATCAAGAACCCACACATCATCATAATGTGACTGTTCATTCACAACTAAAGCTAGATCTCCTTCAGAATCAATCTCGACTTCTTCAGAATCAATCTCAACTTGTGCAACAAAGGCGGATGCTTCCCTTTTGTCATTATTTTCCTTCTTTTCCTAATTCCTTTTTATCTTAGGATATTCGGTTTTCCAATGCCCCTTTTCTTTACAGTAGTTATAAATATCATCTGATCTAGAACCCGTTGACTTCAAAGACCTTTTATTCTTATTCGACTTCTGCTTACCAGAATTTCTGTCCCTTGCTTCCTGTAGCAGCTAACCCAGATGCCTGACTTTCTGTAACTGAACTTCCTGCATTCTAACGGTCCTCTCTCATAAGCAACGTGGACTTTGTATCTTCTAAGGTCAGAGTTTCTTCCTGCATACGTAGATGATACAAACGTTTCTTCATAAACAACTTCTTGGTTAAATATTTTGTCATGTAAAGACTCTCTAACTTCAACCAAAGACCAGCGACAGTTTCTTCATCTGTGACCTCGATGATGACGTCATCAGCCAAACATAGCATGATCCTCAAATGAGTCATCTCTTCAAGAGTCTGCCACTCTTTGTCATCCACGGCGGTCTTCTTTGACTTACCCATCAGTGGCGCCCACAGCCCCTGCTGCTTTAGCAGGGATAGCATCTTGATCTGCCATAAGTCAAAATTGTTCCTTCCATTAAATTTGTCAATCTTTACGTTCACGCCAAACATCTTCAATTATCGAACAAATGCGGAAATTCAAAAAAAAAAACCCTAACAAGGCTCTGATACCAGTTTGTTGCGAAATCGAAAATTAAAGAACAAAAAAAAAAAAGAAACGTAAAGTAGGGAAAGATATATATGGTTCACTAACAGTGTGTTAGCTACGTCCACGAGCAGAAGGAGAACAATATTATTTCAAGAGAATGTTTTCAGGATTACATAAAAAACGGCACCTCTAGGTTAGAGAGTTTATATATCGCACTGCTTTAAACCCTAGGGTCAGCAAGACCCCCATACTAGGATGTTCGAAGCGCCAGCAAATAGATTCAAGGCATTTCAAGACGTACCATGATCGCTCATAATTCGTATCACATTCAAATATTTCTCACGTTATAATTGGAGACAAAGAGCTTAAAAAGTAGTAAATTCATCTGACTTTTCACGGAGAAAACAGATCCAAATATATCTAGAGAAGTCATTAACAACTAGTATATGCCATTTACCTCCTAGACTTTCTTATTGCATAGGTCCCATAAGGTCTAGGTGGAGAAGTTCCAAGATACGTGTTCAGCCAAAGTGAGAAATTTGTTTATGTGGAGGGTGAGTTTGTTTACCTAATTGACAGTCACCACAAATAATTCCAGTCGAAGAAGGTAAAGATAGAAGTCCATATATAGTATTTTTGGCTAGTGCCTTTTGAATAGTCTTCATGCACACTTGCCCAAGGAGTTTATGCCACAGGCTTGCTTCATCTTGTTGTGAAAGATGACAAACCTGAGAAACATTGTCAGAATTCCATAAGTAGCAATTATTAGATGAATGTGTACCTGTCATGACAAAAGCTTTAGCATCGTATGTGATAACACACTGGTCTTTTGTAAAATTCATGTTCATACCTTGATCACACAGCTTATTGATGCTAATAAGATTGGGGTGAGCCCCTTAACCAGCATTACATCATTCAAGGACAAAAGACCTAGGTAATTAAGTTTACCTTTCCCAATTATCTTACCTGAAGCACCATCTCCAAATGTGACTTTTCTCGAGCTAACAAATTTGAGGTCAGACAAATAGTTTTTTTCACCAGTCATATTTCTGAAACTCCCACTATTAATGTATCAATCTCCTTTGGTAAAAGATCTTAGAGATGTCAATACAAGATTGCATTTATTCTAAGCATTCTTCACTCTCCAAGCCTTTTTTTAATTTTAACTCTCTTTGATATCTATTTTTAGAGAAATGAGGAGCCTTGCTTAAGTTTGAGTTTGTAGATCTGTGAAGAGTTTTCAATAACTGATAGCAAAATGGACGTTTATGGACCACTCTTCCACAATAGTGACAAATCTATCTTTGTCTGTAATTTCTATTGGCTTCCTATTTTGAATTATTAGGGGTTCTTATAAAGCCATAAGACTCTAGATTCTGAGCTCTAATAAACTCAATCTTTTGCTTCCCTTTGAGATGAGACTATCTATTATGTTGATTTTCACTTTTTGAGAAACCTAGTCCAAAATTATCACTAGCTGTCATTTCTTTTATAAATGTTTTCTCGAAAGACTCAATACCAATGTTCAGCATTCTGACATTTTTATAAATGAAATCCTTCTCAGCTCTAACTTGAATAAGTTCTTGCTACAAATCTACAATAGTAAACATAAATCTATGATTGTCAGACAACAAAGTCTCAATTCGTTCTTTTTGCATATGAAGGACTTTTATATCATCTTGTCATTTCTTAAAAGAGCTTGATAAGAAGAATTAGTAGGCACATGTTTGGCCGCATCGTTAACATTTTCTAGATACACATCATACTCAAAAATCTCACATGACGAGGTATTAGAATGCGATGTTACTAACAAGTGCCTTGACATCTTCCTTTAAGTAACTGTTTTCTTTAGACTCATCATCAAACAAAATTAAAACATAAATTTTACTCTGTTTCTTCAAGAAATTAAGAATTCAATTTGAAATTGTCCATAGCCTTCACACTCTCTGCATTATAAAGACTTTTCTTTTTGAAAATTAGAAGCCCCTGACTTGTCAACTTCCTTCTTCTTACTTTGAATTCTAAATCGTTCAAGAGGAAGAGAGCCACCAGACTTAATGATTTTAGGATTAAAATTTCTAGACTTCTTTCCCAGTCTTTTGAGAACACGGTTGAATTATTTTGAAAGCAATGAAATAGATTTAGCAAAGAAATCCTCAAAATCTTTGTCAGATTCATCATCCTCGTCTTCAACTGAGGATTGTAAGCAATTCCTTTGTTCTTCTTCTCGGGTTTTCTATCCAGAGTATCTCAAATGTGAGCAAGGAGCCAAATAACTCATCTACTTTCAACGATGTTATGTCTTGAGCTTCCTCGATAGTAGTAACTTTCATGTGAATTTTTTAGGTAAAGACCTAAGCACCTTTCGAACAAGTCTTTATTTAAAAATTTTCTCTCCTAGAGAAAACGACTCATTTGCAATGTTTAGTAATCGAACAATGAATTCAGTAATTGATTCATCATTGTGCATTTTAAGATTCTCGAACTTTGAAATCAATAACTGCAACTTTGACATTTTAACTTTTAAAGTACCTTCATGAGCAACGGATAAGATATCTCACGCCTTCTTAGCAAAGACACATGTATTAATCAGTCTAAATATGTTGCAATCAACATCATTAACTATGGCATGCAGTGCTCAAGAAATCCCTACTGATGCTTAAACTTCAGCTTCAAACCATTATAATTCAAGTTTCAAGACTTTCTTTCCATCATCAGTTTTAGTGGTAAGATGAGACCAACCAGTAACTACAACCTTCCAAGTTTTCTATCATTCAACTATAGAAAGGCAATCATTCGAACTTTCCAGTATAAATAGTTTGTTCCATCTAGATCAGGGAGACGAGTGGTAGAGCTACCTTATTTGATCTTGTTCATGATCGAAGCATCTGAGCTTAAGGTAGTTCGCTCTGATACCAATTGAAAAAGCTATAAGATAACTCATCACTCGAAACATGGATGTTAAATAGAAAGCACAGACAAGCACTGTAATAGTAGATAAAACTAAATGCAAGAAAGCAGATGAAGGCACACAGAAGTAGGTAACCCAGTTCGATGAAATCCACTTACGTCTGGGGGTAGTGTGCCCCAGAAAGATAATACACTAATAATAAAGAGTCAAGTAATTACAACATTGTACTTATCTGTAATTCAACAACTACTACAATGACTCACGTAGAGCCCAACTCATACTCATAGATCACCTAGGCTCTCCCTAGATGTGAGACTCCCTTTTTATTAAACTTAAGCTCCACAAAAGTGTGTTAATATTAGTGTTGAACACTTCGGCTTTCGATAGTATGTGAGACTCTCTCCTCTTGATTATCTTCCATTAGCTCAGTGAACTCCCTTCACTATCGAATCTTAGGTCTTCCTTAAGATAGAGAACTCTTTCTCTAGAATGAAGTCTTATGCTCCTCCTAAGACCGAGAATCCATTCTCAACAACAACACCTTAGACTTCCCTAATGAACAAATTATCTTCAAGGTGTTGGGAATGGCCTAAACTCGCAATTCGTAAATATTGTTAACATATTCTATTTATCAATAAAAATGTTGTTGAGTTTTTTATTCAATAAATTACTATTGATATTGCATCCTCCTATGAAAATTTGATAAACGAATCCATGGTGAAAGAAGCTTTCTCTCTTATGGTTGTTCAGATGGGACGGCTTTAATTCCTGACTGATGCACCGAATAATTGTCAACGAAAAACTGAATGTACTTTGTGACCGTTATCGATTATCAACTTAATTTGGATTCGACTATCATCAGCTTTTTGTCCCATCGCGATTGATTAGCCTTTCACCCAGATGCACCCACTATGTTGCGCTGACCAAGTTGCAGCGATCCTTCTCAAGCGAGTGTTTGTGAGCACGATCAACGCAAAGCCTTGCGGTGAAGTTGCACTCGACCCATGATTTCCTATGATCGCAATTCTTGCATTGCGTTAATGCATATTCTACACAAAAATACAAAAAAATCAACAATTCTAATGCGACGAACGCATGCGACCGCATTATTATGAAAACGATGCTTAATGGATGCAAGTTAACATATTTCATCAACGCAATCCAACATTGTTTAAGAACTTAGCACTATGATAATGTGCATTTCTGCCCATTATCACACCCCCAAATTTAAACAATGCTTGTCTTCAAGCATAAGCTAAAGATTCCTTTAGCAAGTCAACCACAATGTTCTTTTCCTAGATTTCTCAAGAATACAACGTTCAAATTCTATATACCAAAATTTCCTTAAGTCTTATTCAAGTCTCTTCTTGAAATATTTCTAAGACCTAGGGACTGCAAGTTTATCTTTCAAAAGGACTTTACTAAATTTTGGAACATCGCATGATTTATTTCAAAAAGAAAATTTTCTACTGGAGCGTCAAATGATTTTATCCTTGTACAAAAATTTTCTTCATTGATATATATTTCTTTTCTGACATTGCGCTGATCCAAATGCCTTACCTTCGTTTTGGCTTGCCCCCACGGGTGTCATGCGGACATCCAACTACGAGCAATACACTCTTTTTCAGACTAAACTCATACCTATTTGGCAGTGGAGTTGTTGTCATTTATTTATGCGTTGATTCTGGTGACTTGCTTTCGTTTTGGCTTGCCCCCACGTGTGTCATGCGGACATCCAACTACGGGTAAGTTCCTTTCACAACTTAACTCTTATCAACATGGGTTTCTCATTGCGTTGACAGTAGAGTTGTTATTCTCAATTTTTTTTTTTTTTGGAAATAGTAAGGTTGAAAATAAATACCTCACCCTCTAATTTAAAATACGGCAATGTCCTCATTGCCAAAAGATTGAAATGAGTCATGCGATGTTCTTATAATGTGTTGTAAAGAGAATTTAAAAGAAAGCTAGCAAACCCCTAACTTCTAAAAATATTTCATGAGGTGACTATCTTAAGACTAAGTTGACTCTAGTATATACGAAAGAAATAGAAGCATATTTTTCATCATTGAAATCATACTTGGCAAAGAAATAGAATGAGGTAAACTATTAAATTTATCTATGTCAAATGATTGTGGTAATCAAAGAGGATGCGGTGATAAGACTTTTTAAAACTAACATACGATATGATAGCGCAAATTTTGAAATAAAGATAAGGAAGAGTACACCCCCAAATTCGTGTTGTCACCTGCATTGTGTATTGACGCATCCATCTTTGCGGCGATCTCTCTTCTTTGGATTGTGGTGATAGAGTGAGATAATTTGCTGCTTCAAGTAACATCTCCACAATCATGTGCCTAAATCGTTGTAAACAAGCAAAGAGAGGGTCAAATGACTTAAAACAAAACAAGTTTTTTTTTCTTTTAGAGAAATAAGAATAGCAATAAGTAAAATACAGATAGATAAATGATGATAGAAGTAGCGAAGGAATGAGAGTTCAAGAATCAAACAAAGGTTATTCCGGGTTTCTCAACTTCCCGGAGGCCTTTTCTAGCTGGAAGTCACCTCCGCAATATGCCTTAACTCGTTGTCCATTAACCTTAAATATCCAGCTTCCATCCTCAGTGCTCATCTCCACCGCACCATGTGGAAATATTTCTTTGATGATGAAAGGTCCGGACCAGCGTGATTTTAGTTTTCCCGGGAAGAGCCGCAGACGTGAGTTGAAGAGTAAGACCTTTTGCCCGACTTGGAGGTTTTTACCGCATATGTGCTTGTCATGCCAACGCTTGGTGCGCTCTTTATAAATCTTTGCATTTCCATATGCGTTGATCCTCCATTCTTCTAGCTCGACCAATTGCGTTTTTCGCGCTTCTCCTACCTTCTTCAAATCAAAGTTCAGCTTCTTTACCGCCCACAGTGCCTTATATTCCAGCTCCAAAGGTAAATGACACGCCTTACCAAATACCAACGCATATGGAGAAATACCTATGGGTGTTTTAAATGCGGTTCGGTATGCCCATAATGCATCATCAAGCTTTGTTGCCCAATCTATTCGTGAAGGCCTTACTACCTTCTCAAGTATCAGCTTAATTTCTCTATTGGACACTTCAGCCTGACCATTCGTTTTAGATGGTATGCAGTGGCCACTTTGTGGAGGATATTGTACTTGCGCAGCAGCTCCTTGATATTGTGATTAACAAAGTGGGATCCTTCATCACTTATGATGTCACGAGGAGTGCCAAAACGTGTGAAAATATTTTTCTTCAGGAACTGGGAGACTACTGCCACATCACTTGCGGCACATACTATTGCCTCTACCCACTTGGAGACTAATCGATGGCCAATTAAATGTAATGCTTACCAATCGAGGGAGGGAATGGCCCCATGAAATCAATCCCCCATACGTCGAATAACTCAAGCTCTAAGATAGTGTTCATTGGCATTGTATTTTTCCATAAAATGTTACCTATGCGTTGGCACCGATCACATTTCATTGTGTAGTCAACTGCATCCTTGAGTAGTGTAGGCTAAAAGAATCCACTTTACAAAACTTTGGCTGTAGTGCACTGCCCTCCAAAGTGCCCACCATATGGTGAGTCGTGGCATTGTGACAATATGCATTGTTGAGCAACATTTAGTACGCATAATCGAATAATCTGGTTTGCACCTCTTTTATACAGATTTGGCTCATCCCAATAATAGTGTCTGCATTCATTCTTGAGCTTCTTCTGTTGGTGGTATGTGTAATCTTTAGGAAATTGCTCGCAAACCAAATAGTTGACTATGTCTTCATACCAGGGCAATTCTTCTATGTGGAACAGCTACTCATCTGGGAATACGGTACTCACCTTAGATTCATTGTGGTCAACCTCTGGATTTTCTAGTCTAGACAAGTGATCCGCAACTTGATTCTCTGTCCCCTTCCGGTCAATTATTTCTATATCAAATTCTTGAAGGAGGAGAACTCATCTGATCAACCTCGGCGCTGCATCCTTCTTTGTCATTAAGTATTTGATCACCGAGTGATCAGTGTGGATGAGTACCTTGGTTCCCAACAGATATGTCCGAAATTTTTCCAACGAAAAATTACTGCCAAGAGTTCTTTCTCTGTGGTGGTATAATTTCTTTAAGCAAGGTTTAATGTTTTACTTGCATATGCGATGGGATGCAAAATTGTTTTTCTCTTTTGCGCTAAAGCTACTCCCATCGCATACCCGCTTGTGTCGTACATTATTTCAAATGGCAATGTCTAGTCCAGCGCAATCAATATAGATGCAAAAATCAGTGCATTCTTCAAAACTCGAAATGCGTTGAGGCAGTTGTTGTCAAACTTAAATTTTCTATCAGCCTCTAACGATGCAATCAATGGTCGTGCTATCTTAGAAAAATCCTTAACGAATCGTCTGTAAAATCCAGTGTGCCCCAAGAAGCTTCGCACAGGCTTCACGCTGGTTGGAGGTGGAAGTTTTTCAATTGCTTCAATCTTTGTTTTGTCCACCTTCAACCCATCCCAGGAGACCTTATGTCCCAATACTATGTCCTCCTTCACCATGAAATGACATTTTTCCCAATTGAGCATCAAATTCGTCTCTTCATATCTCTTCAGAATCTTCTCTAAGTTGCCTAGGCAGACTTCATAAGTGTTCCCATAAACGGAGAAGTCCTCCATAAATATTGCCACAGAGTCCTCGAGATAATCTGAAAAGATAGCCATCATGCACCTTTGTAACGTGCTTGGCGCATTGCAGAGGCCAAATGGCATGTGGCAAAAAGCAAATGTCCTATATGGGCAGGTGAATGTAGTCTTGTCTTGATCTTCAAGAGCTATCATGATTTGATTGTATCCAGCATAACCATCCAAGAAGCAGTAAAAATCATTTCCAGCTAAACAATCTAGCATTTGATCAATGAATGGCAAAGGGAAATGATCTTTCTTTATGGCCGCATTCAGCTTGTGGTAGTCCATGCATATGCGTCATCCAGTGATAGTCCTTTTTGTGGTATTAATTCGTTGTTCTCATTCAGGACTACCGTCTTTCTGCCCTTCTTCGACACACACTGCACGGGGCTGACCCACGTGCTATCTGCTATGGGATAGATAATGCCCGCATCTAGCCATTTGATAATCTCCTTCTTGACGACCTCCTTCATCACAGGGTTGAGTCTGCATGGATGTTCAATTGTTACTTTGTGGTCATCTTCAAGACGAATGTGGTGCATGCAATACGCAGGGTTAATTCCTCTAATGTCAACGAGCGTCCAGCCAATTACTCGCACATGCCTCCTGAGGATGCACATCAATGCATTCTCCTAATCTTCGTTGAGCACAGAGGAAATGTAACTGGCAACTTTTCATTCTGCCCCAAAAATGCGTACTTTAGATGGGTTGGTAGGGTCTTCAATTAAAGTGTTGATGGCTCCACTAGGGACAGTTGCATTGTTTTTCTTTCTTCTGTTGGCTCTACTTCTTGCTTTGCGATCACTTTTTCTTCCTTGTTTGTTTTTGTTATGATCGCATTGCATGCCGCAATGGATGCGATGACATCCTCTTCTTCATACTCTTCAT
This sequence comes from Benincasa hispida, assembly GCF_009727055.1. Lineage (NCBI taxonomy): Eukaryota > Viridiplantae > Streptophyta > Magnoliopsida > Cucurbitales > Cucurbitaceae > Benincasa > Benincasa hispida. Next base: position 71,561,750 of record NC_052359.1, on the reverse strand, counting down.
CAAACTTTTCTTCTTCAATTGAATTTTGGTTATCATCAGAGTCATGTAGGTCTTCTTCATCCGGAAACTTCATGGCATGAATTATATTAAACTTGAGCTTCTGTCCGTTGATACTCAAAGTGATTTCTCCTTTATGCACATCAATTTAAGCACGACCCATTGATAGAAAAGGTCGCCCCAGAATGATGGGTACATCTTTGTCGGCCTCATAGTCTAAAATGATGAAGTCAGTTGGCAGGATAAATTTGTCAATTGTTATCAACACATTCTTCACCTTTCCTTCCGGATGAACCAGAGATCTGTCGGCTAGTTGGAGAGTCACTAATATAAGCACAAGTTGCCCCCATTTAGCTATCTAAAGATCGACAAAGGCATCAAATTTATGTTGGCTCCCAAGTCACAATGGGGTTGTCCGATGTAAAGTCCTCCTATGGAGCAAGGAATGGTAAAGCTCCTAGGATCGCTCATCTTCAGTGGAATTATAGATTTGGAACCTTGCGTTAATGCCACCGTGGCAAATTTTCCAGCTCCTCTCTTCTTAGTTACCATATCCTTCAGAAACTTGGCGTAAGCAGACATTTCCTCAATCGCTTCACTGAAAGAAATATTAACATGTAATTTCTTTAACATAGATAAGAAGCGTTGGTACTGTACTCTTCGTTTTTTTTTCTTCCTTAGTCTCTGCAGAAAAGAGGGTAACTGAACTTTCACGGTTCCTGTTTCAGTTGGCTTTGAGGTCGACGCAACCTCTGGTTCTACTGCTTCTTTTTCTCTTTCCTCTTCTTGCATCACCGCAACCTCAGGTTCAGCCACAATAGAAGTTGTTCTACTGAGCTTCTTCTTTTATCCCTCCACAGTCTTCCCAATGCGCAATGTCACAACCTGACATTGCTCTTTACCTGATCCCCCCGAGTTGCGTGAAAGTTCAGTTGAACTTGGCAGAGCCCCTTGTAGTCTACTCTTCAGCTCACTCGTAATCTAGCCTATCTGTAATTCAAGATTGCGGATGGACGTCGCCTGACTTTGAAGCATGATTTCGTTTTTCTCTATGTATTGCTTCAATAGGCTTTCCAAAGAAGAGGATTGTGGTGCTTGTTGTGAGCTACTTGCTTGATTGCTCCTTTGACCGTGGTTGCATGGAAAGAATCCTAGTGACCCTTCTTTTTGCGCCACAGGTTAGAAAATTTGTTGTTGATTCTTCCAAGAAAAATTGGGGTGGTTTCTCCACCCAGGGTTATAGGTATTCGAAAAAGGGTTATTCTTTACAAAGTAGACAGATTGTGGATTTTGCGGACAATCTTCCATCGCATGCCCATCACCACAAGTCGCACACCTTGCGTTGCTTTGACTGATTGCGTTGATTTGACGAGTTTGCGGTGTTGGGCTGCTGATCGCAATTCCTTGGATTAAATTCATCATTGCGGTCATCTGGTTTTGCAGTGAAGCAATAGAATCGTTATTTGCGTTAGTGTCTTTGAGTCTCAATCTCTGGTCGCTCTCTCTACAATCTTCATGGTTCTTAGAGATGCGATCCAAGATATTCTTCGGCTTATCATATGTTTTATCAAGAAGACCACCAGCAGCTGCCACATTGGCAGCGGTCTACGAAGCGAGATTCAAACCATGATGAAAAATCTCCATTTGAAGGAAATTTGGCAACTCATTATGTGGATAGTCCTGGACCAACCTCTTAAACCTCGCCCAAGCATCGCTGAGCAATTCGTCCATGTCTTGTTCAAAATTTTAATCAGTTTCCTTCGTCTGGCATTCTCGGTAGCTGGAAAATACTTCTTCATAAATTTCTCCACTACCTGTTCCCAAGAAGTGATCTCTCTCGGTTCGAGAGAATATGCCCATTTCCTAGCCTAATCACATAGAGAAAATGGGAACAACGTTAGTCGAACTTCTTTGACAGAGATGTTCTGGCACACAAAAGTATTGCAGATTTCAATAAAACTTCGGAGGTGGGCGTGCGAATCCTCGCCACGCCTTCCTCCGAATTGACCTGCAGTCTAGATCATCTGTAGCATCACCGGTTTCATTTCGAATATACTTCCGTCGAGGGCAGGCCTCATGATTCTTGGGGAGAAATCATAGAGGTTTGGCGATGTGTAGTCTTTAATAGGCATATTGCGATCGTTTGTCAACAGAATTGGATTCGTCATGACATTGTTATCATTTGGTGCTCCATTTCCAGGCTGCTCCACCATCTCTTCTTTATCGGATTGTGATGCTATTAACGACCTCTTAATCTTCTTCTGAATGTCCTCTCAATCTCCGAGTCGTAATTCGCCAGAGATTGAGAGTCTACAAAGAAATAAAAAAATTACCATTAGCACTGTATTTTGTCGAAGTCCTTGGCAACGACGCTAAAAAATTGATCCTTGATTTTATGAAGTGGAAATTTGGATGATATGCGTTGATGGAATTGCGTTGTGCACTCAAGTTTCCCCAACGGAATCCAAGTGTAAATTCCTCTGAGTTTCCTGGTAAGTCCAGGGTCGAACACAGGGACTTGTGAAAACAGATTGTGTTGGTAATTTTTATGAAGAACTTTGCGATAACCGGATAAATACATAAGTTGTTGGGTTTGTTGTTTGCGTTGATGAAAAATAAATAAATGCGGTGAATTCAAGAAAAGGCAATTGTGTGATAGATGCAATGAGTATGCGATGAACGGATTGAGAAAATCTTTAGCTAGCGTTACTTGGGAATGGGTCAGACTATGCGATTATGTTACAACCATACACGGCAAGTCATTTTCCAATGTAGATGCGATGCTCCTATGTCTAGGACGCATGTGTTTAATGCAAAAGTGTCCATAGAGCTTATTCCTAAGTCTCTACTCATGTCCTATGCGATGATGCAAAATGCATGAAGGTAAGGTGACCGCATACAATCATATCCTATCTTTAGGATGCATGCGATGCGTTAATAACAAATAGTGCTCATTCCTAAGTGCCTATCTCTTGTATTATGTGTTCTAATCTGACTCTCAGAAGCCTAGATTCTAACCTGACCTTCCCAAGTCTAGATCCTGTCCTTAGACTACCCTCCCAAGTATCTCTAATGAACAAATAAAGCATACATAATACAAGATAATCGTAAAGAATGAAGATTCCCTAGTTGTACTAGCTAAATGCTTCTCAACCCATTCAATTGATTTAGCTACTCTTGCGTGAATAACAAAGCGTGAACAGATATAGAGAAGAAAATTCCATTTTTATAAATGAGTTGAGTACAAAATGACAATGGAAGTTAAAGGTAGAGAGCTTGGTAGCAATTCCTTGCTGACTGAGGCTTTTACACTGAAATCTCTATTTTGTTCTAAAGATGTTCCCGCTTCTGCAGGCGTCGGCCCTCTCTCTATCTTTGAAGCTTTCGACGCTCTCCCAAGCTTACCGGAACGATCTGCCAGCATAACTTCCTCCCTAGCGCCCGCCTTAAAATTAAAGAAAACTAAGAACAAAAGCATGTGAACTGAAGTAAGAAATCTCTAACTGTTGAATCGGTTAACCCCTTCTTTGAAGAATGCCCTTGGTATTTATAGAGCATCCATGGTGAAAGACGACTTCTCTCTAATGGTTTTATAGATGGGACGGCTTTAATTCCTGACTGATGCCCAAATAATTGTCACCAAAAAGCTTAATGTACTTTGTGCCGTTATCGGCTGTCAACTTAATTCGGATTCGACTGTCATCAGCTTTATATCCCATCGCGATTGATTAGCCTTTCACCCGGATGCACCCACTATGTTGCGTTGACCAAGTTGCGGCGATCCTTCCCGGGCGAGTGTTTGCGAGCACGATCAATGCAAAGCCTTGCGGTGAAGTTGCGCTCGACCAATGATTTCCTATGATCGTAATTCTTGCTTTGCATTAATGCATATTCTGCACAAAAATACAAAAATCAAAAGTTCTAATGCGATGAACGCATGCGACCGCAATATTATGAAAACGATTCTTAATGGATGCAAGTTAACATATTTCATTAATGCAATCCAACATTGTACTATGCTAATGTGCATTTCTGCCCATTATCACTCACGTGGTTATTATAGACGAAACTAGTCAAGTTAGTATGATATTAGAGTCTCTTTCGAAAAGCTACCTAACTTTTCGTACTAATGCCATAACGAATAAGATAAGTTACAATTTGACTACTTTATTGAACGAATTGAGACTTATCAGTCAATGGTGAAATTAAAAGAGAGTGAAGCAAATGTTATTTCACGTCAAAAGAAATTTCTAAAGGATTCTTCATTGGGAACGAAACCCACTAACAAAAAGAAGTTTGTCCCTTCTTCATCTTAAGACAAAAATATACAGATGAAAAAAAAAAGGAAAAGGGAATAAACAACCCAATACAAAGAAAAACAAGACTCCCAAAGGAAAATGTTTCCATTATGGAGAAGACAGTCACTGGAAATGGAACTGCCCGAAGTATTTGGCTAAGAAGAAGGCAGAAAAGGAAAACCAAGGTAAATCATATTTACTTGTTTTTCAAACATGTTTAGTAGAAAATTCTCACTCGACCTAGATATTAGATTCAGGAGCGCCCGTTAACCATGTCTGCACTTTTCTACAGGAAACTAGTTCTTGGAAACAATTCTCAGAGTATGAAATGACTTTCAATGTGGGAACGGGGGAAGTCATTTCAACAGAAGTAGTGGGAGATGTCAAGTTGTTTTTTGGAGATTCTTTTGTCTTGTTAAGAAATATATATTATGTATCAAAGATGAAAAGAAACTTAATCTCCATTTCTTATCTATTTGAAAATATGTATAAAGCATCTTTTAAAGTTAATGAAGTGTTCGTTTTTTCAAGAGGTGTTCATATTTGTTCTGCTAGACTTGAGAATAACTTGTATGTGTTAAAACCAACTGAAGCAAAAACCATTTTAAATATAGAGATGTTTAAAAAGGCTGAAACTCAAAATAAAAAATGGAAAATTTCTCCTAACGCATATCTTTGGCATCTCAGACTTGGTCATATAAATGTCAACAGGATTGAGAGATTAGTTAAAAACGGTCATCTAAATCAGTTAGAGGACAGTTCTTTACCTCCTTGTGAGTCATGTCTTGAGGAAAAAATGACTAAAATATCTTTTACTGGAAAAGGTCTCCATGCCAAATAACCCCTCGAACTTATACATTCAGACCTTTGTGGTTCGATGAATGTAAGAGCACGAGGTGAATATGAATATTTTGTCAGTTTTATTGATGAATATTCTAGATATAACTATGTTTACTTAATAAGTCACAAGTCTGAAACTCTTGAAAAGTTCAGGAAATTCAAGACCGAAACAGAAAACTTATTAGGTAAAAGAATTAAAACACTTCAATCAGATCAAGGTGGTGAGTATATGGATTTACAATTCCAGAAGTATTCGGTAGATCATGGAATTCAATCCCAACACACAGCACCTGGAAAACCACAACAGAATGGTGTTGCAAAAAGGAGAAACTGAACCTTGTTAAACATGGTTCAATCCATGATGAGTTTTGCTCAGTTACCTCAATCCTTTTGGGGGGTATGCATATAGACTGCGGTATATATTCTAAACATGGTAACCTTAAAAAGTGTTTCTGAAACACCATATGAGTTATAGAAAGGACGTAAAGGTAGTTTACATTACTTTCAGGTCTGGGGATGTCCGGCACACGTGTTGGTACAAAATCCTAAGAAATTGGAATGATGTTCGAAGTTATACCTCTTTGTTGGATACCCAAAAGAAACAAAAGAAGGATTGTTCTATGATCCCTAAGAAGATAAAGTATTTTTTTCAACAAATGCTACATTCTTAGAAGAATATCATATTAGAAGTCATCAACTTCGCAGTAAACTAATATTGAAAGAAATGACCAAAGATACTACAGATAAGTCAACAAAATTTGCTTCATCACATTCTTCTCAAGAGTTGAGAATGCCTCAATGTAGTGGGAGGATTGTTCATCAACCTGAACACTACATGGGTTTAATAGAAATCCAAGACATCATACTTGATGATGGTCTAGAAGATCCATTAACCTTTAAACAGGCAATGGAAGATGTTGATAGGGTACAATGGATAAAAGCCATGGACGTAGAAATGGACTTTATGTACTTCAATTCTATCTGGGATCTTGTAGATCAATCTCATGAGGTTAAACCTACAGGTTGTAAATGGATCTACAAGAGGAAAGAGACCAAACTGGCAAGGTGCAAAGCTATAAAGCCAGACTCGTGGCAAAAGGTTTTACCCAAAGGGAGGGGATTGACTATAAAGAAACCTTCTCTCTTGCTGCCATGATAAAATAAAAAAAGAACACTCTTATCCATTACCGCATATTACGACTATGAGATATGGCAAATGGATGTCAAGACAGCTTTTTTGAATGGTCATCTTGATGAAAGTATTTTTATGTCTCAACCAGAAAGGTTTATTAAACAGTGTCAAGAACAAAAGGTTTTAAGCTTAAGAGATCCATTTATGGGTTGAAACAAGCTTCTAGATTCTGGACTATAAGATTTGACACTTTAATCAAATCTTATAGCTTTGAATAGGATGTTGACGAACCTTGTGTATACAAAAAGATAGTCAACAAAATTGTAGCATTCCTAGTCCTTTATGTTGATGATATCTTGCTCATTGAGAATGAGACAAGTTACCTTGCTGACGTAAAAGGATAGTTAGCATCACAATTCCAAATGAAATATTTGGGAGATGCTCAATATGTTCTTGGGATTTAGATTTTTCGAAATCGAAAAAACAGAACCTTAACACTATCTCAAGCATCTTATATTGACAAAATGTTGTCAAGATATAACATGCAAAATTCCAAAAAAAGTATATTACCTTTTAGACATGGAATTCATCTGTCGAAGGAAAGGTCTCCTAAGACACCTCAAAAGGTTGAGGAAATGATTCCATATGCATCGGTAGTTAGGAGTCTGATGTACATTATGTTGTGTACACGTCCTGACATATGTTTTGCAGTTGGAATCGTCAGCAGGTTCCAATTTAACCAAGGCCACAGTCGTTGGATGGCAGTAAAAAATATCCTCAAGTATCTAAGGAGAACGAGGAACTATACGATTGTGTATGGACCTAAGGATTTGATCCTTATAGGATATACTGATTCTGATTTTCAGACTAACGTAGATTCCAGGAAATCTACCTCAGGATCAGTTTTCTCTCTTAACGAATGAGCTATAGTGTAGAGAAGCATTAAACAAAGTTGTATAGTTGACTCCACGATGGAAGCAGAATATGTAACTACATGCGAAGCAGCTAAAGAAGCAGTGTGGCTCCACAAGTTCCTGGCAGATTTGGAAGTCATTCCAAATATGCACCTGCCCATTGTTCTATATTGGGACAATAGTGGTACAGTTGCTAATTCCAAGGAACCTAGAAGTCACAGATGTGGAAAACATATCGAAAGAAAGTACCATTTCATCAGGGAGATTGTACACCGAGAAGATGTGATAGTCACGCAGATAGTCTCAGAAGACAACCTTGTTGATCTATTTAGAAGGCCCTATCGGCTAAAGTGTTTGAGGGCCACCTGGTTGGACTAGGACTACAAGCAACATAATCTAGACCAAGTGGGAGAATATTAAAGGGTATTTTGGATCCCTAGTTTATTGTATTTTTTCTCTCTTTATTTCTTAACATTGTAAACATTATATATTTATATGTTTATCTCATTGGAGTGTTAGTCCAAATGGGGGATTGTTGGGAATGACCTAAACTCGCAGTTAGTAAATGTTGTTAACATATTCTATTTATCAATAAATATGTTGTTGAGTTTTTTATTCAATAAATTACTATTGATATTGCATCCTTCTATGAAAATCCAATAAACGAATCCATGTCTATAACATGAATACTTTAACTTTATGTAGTGATATAAAAATGGATCAAGTTTTAGTATGTAACCGAAATGGTCTACAAGTATATGGATGAGATAGGATACCTCATCTTGGTGACACTATTGGATGTGGCCCATTTTGTATACTAATACAAATGATGTGATCCAAAAATCATTCATGTAGAGACATGTGAGTGGAGGCATCATGTGCAATGAGTTTACATAAGACCAGACCTCGAAATAGTCACTTTTCTTTATAACTAAAGGAGCTCTTATACAAGAGTAACTCTGAGTGGAAGCGGATCTTTCCAAAGACATTGTGATAGAATTACCACATTCACATTCAAACAAATAAATATGCATCATACTATAAAATTATCCGCATGCTTTAAGATTAACAAACACGAGAACAAGATAACTTACCAGTTGAAGAACTTTTCTCCTCAGCAAATCTCGCTCTCTACAATGGAACATGTGCTCTCACTCTCGCTGGAACGTCAAGCTATCGTTCACCAAAACTCCGGTCGTCTACCACAAACGGCCTCCATACAAACAGACGAAGATGAGGACGACACCACCACTTGGAACCCTTAGTATTTTCGATGTGAGAATCCAAAGAGTGGGCTCTGTTGGGATTTGGTAAAGGGGAGGAGGATAAGCATATCGTATACAATGATCAAGTAAGTAGGAGAAAGCTTAGTCTATCATATAGACAAAATGCTTGATCGTTTAGGTGAAGTACACGATCGTTTAGTAAATAGGCAGTGATCATCTTCGTTTAGTAAAATGTAAGCGATCGTTTAGAAAGATGGTGAACGTGTGTAAGCGATCGTGTAGTAAATCCGAGCTATCGAATAGTCTCTCAATTTACTAAGCGTTAAGCAGCAAATACTTCATGAGCAAAAATACCATGTTCTTTGAAAATGAAAACAATTTTCTTTTTATTCTTCAGTTACGAAAACTGATTGGAACTTCCCACTAACACATGATTACGGAGAAAACAGCGACTAATTATCCTATAATTGTCAAAATAAAATAATAAATATAATCATATCATATTCATTAACCTATAGTTTAATATCATATATCAACCATAGTATTTTCTCCTCCACTAGATATAAATCATATTTATATCCATTGTCCTCCAATTAATGTATCTCATACATAAAGTCAATCATATCGTATATAATTAACCGTGGCCTACCTCTTGTCAATTTGAACATTTCAAATTGACCCAAAAACTGATTCTCAACTTAAATCCATTGAGCTACCAAGGGAACTTATGGACCTATGGCTCGAAGCTCCAACGGTAAGTGAATAGCTGACTAAACTCTTTAGCCACAAGATCCACCATCCGTTAACTACCAGTCATTCCACTAAAAATCGACAGCTGAACTCTTCTTACCACAAATATATTTTTGTATCTATTGGATATAACCAATCAATAGTACGATAACCCTTCACAGATGCTCGTAAGTACAGCTGAGCCAATTTACTGTTTTACCCCTGTAGTTACATCTAATTCTTAAGTACCACTGATCCCTCTAATAAACAATACAATATAGTCCTACTATGTGTGGACACCTTTTGGGGCATGAGAAAGTGTGTGGCACCACATCGTTCAAGCCCCGGGATCAGCCCTTAAGGGAGAAATCTATCTACTTACCCTTGCTTCGGGGAAGGAGTGAATTTTATCTTATGTAGCTGAGTTCCTAGCTCCCAAATCAGACGAATCCTAAAGTGGTAGGTTTGAGTCGGCAGCTTGGCCACTCACACCCCATGCAAATCAAAGGACCGCCCTCAAAGGCTCGTTCTCAACTCACTCAGGATTGAGGTCATGTTACCTATGGTCATTCTAGTGAAGTGAAGTCTCTGTCATGAACGACGTTATATAACAAAACGTTAACACTTCGTGGTCAGATCTTATACAAACTCTTTGCATATGACGCCCCTGCTCGCATGTCCCCATACGAATGATCAGGATCAGACCATTTGTAGCAAGTCACAACACTTGTAACTATTCCACAAAACGGGTTACATCTGTAGCATTACAAAGAGTTCACAATTAAAATGTTTAATTTTATCGAAATTAAACGAAATTGGTGAAACGATTAATGTTTAAAATACGATTTAAATATTAATTGTATAATATTAATTTAATATTAGATATTAAATTAACAAAATTAATTAAAAGGTTTAATTAATTAGTTTTATTTAAAAATTAATTAATTGAATTAATTTTTATAAAAATAATAAATGAAATTAAATAAATTTAATTTAAAAATCATTTTGGGGAAAACTTTTTGAAATTTTTTTTTCAAAATGGAGATTTCCAAAATCTCCACTATATATTTAACTACCTTATTCACGTAACTCTATTTCCTCCATGAAGTAGGAGCTGCCTTAATGCAAGCCATGAATTTGCATGGTGAAAGCTCTATAAATTGAAGTATTGAGATGAATAATGATTCATACTTACAAGAACTCCAAAGAGAACTTTGCAGAAACCTCCAAACCCTCTTCATATCTTATATACTTCCAGCTCAATTTAGTGTTTCCACCACACGATCCATGTAAGAGAATAGTAGAGAAGATTTTGGTGGTTGTCTACTTGAAGATTGAAGCTTTCACGTGGAACTCAGCTGGACTTGAAGAGGATACTTCAAAGGTATTGTGTTCAGCAAACCTTCTTTTGTAAAAGTTACTTTGAAGCATGCTTTAAACTCAAATTAAGTATGATTATAGTACTTATTGATTTTGTTTTTCCTCTGCTACATGTTAATATACTCTAACACAAGGTATTACAATTTTCAATTAGTGCAATCACATAGTAGAATACAACGAGTATAGATATAAAAAAATAATAAATAAATAAATAAATAAATAACCTTCAATATTGCAGAAATCAACTGCCAAGAACAAAAATACTTTTAGACCATAAACAAATGCAATAGCCCTAAACAAACACCATTTTTCTTCTTTTAAAATCGTGACCAAGAAAGGAAACAAACTCCTCAATTGAAGTAATAAGTAGCACCATAATTAAGAAAAATATTCGACAAAATAAATATGCAAAAAAATTTCATATGAGGATACAAAATACACTATAGGAAATAATATTGTTTGTGACTGATGTTAAGACTACATTTGTAACAACAACAAAAATCACCACAAGCTGCTTTAGAAAAAAATATAGAGCCAATTCACACATCTCTAACACAATATTTAGAGAAAACTCTATCGAAATTTGTATAGAATTTTAAAAAGAAATATTTGCTGGCCAGTTATTTTGAAAAATGTTTTAGAGTTTGACAATGGATGTCATAGTTTAATTGAAATCTATTGTCATCATACCACGTTCTAGGTTTTGTAGGGTAACTTGGGGTGGGGTGTGACAATCAATTAAAATGATACATGTAGAGTCTAACTTATTTGAACACCTAGATTTTTCCTAGGTGTGAGACTCCTTCTCTGTCGAAATTAGGCTCTCCTCAGTATATGGATATTAATGAAGAAACATTTAGGCCTAAGTGTGAGACTTCTTCTCACTATGAAGATGTCTTTCCTCCTTATGAACTCCCTTGAATAACTTAGACTCCCCCCAAGTTTGAAAACTCCTTCTCTAAGAACGAACTCTTAGGCTCCGCCTAACATTGAGAAACCCTTCTCAATCAATGATGCCTTAGGCTCCATTCATCGGATCGGTATGACAAACCTTAGAGGGGGTGAGTAGGGTATATTTAAAACTAATGAAGATTTTTTTTCCTAATGTAGACCCAATTGAAAATTTTAATAAACTTTTTGCCAACAAGTAATTTAAACAAGAATTTTATGCAAATCCATCCACTTCAAAGAGATCAATAAATTGACATAAAATAATTTGTAGCAATTGACTGTATGCAATGAAATATATTGACAAATTAATTGCAAAATTAAATAGGAAAAGGATAGAAAATTGACATCAATAATTTTATAATAGTTCGGCACAACTCGGCCTAAATCCACTTTCCAAGCTCCTTTTGGATATGTCCGAACTTAACTTTTTCCACAGCTTAGAGTCAAACCGCTACAACGTTCCTTTTCTGGATGCAAGAATGAACCCAATCCTTTTCACAGTTGAGGATCAAACTATTGCAATCACTCGTTTTTTTGAATGAAAAGCAACCCTTACAATGATTTGGAAAAATTAAAGAATACACTTGACAAACTCTCTAAAAGAGTAGATTTACAAATTTTATGCTCACAACAAATCAGTCCTCACCATACATAAATTTGTCTCAAGAATAAGATGAAATAGAAGAAAATTAAAGTTTGAACAAAGCAACAATGGAGATTTAATGAATTATAGAGGACTGTAAAAAGATGTGAAATTGTTGCTTTTAATTTTGGAGAAGATGAAGAGTTTAAAAAGGAAGTATATGAAAACCACCTTTTATTTGGAACATTGGATGTTGGTAAAAGAAAATTGAATGGTGGAGATTTAAACTCAACTAGCCATTAAGACACAAAATAATATAATATAATAATAATTTTTTTAAATCATTTTCTTTTAAAATCCAACAAAAAGTAAAAGCCTACCTTGTGTCAAAAACTAGCATTTAGACACAAACATAAATAATATTAAATTCTTTTTTAAAAATTCATTTTTTTAAAAAAAATTAATCTAAAAATCAAAAGACCAACATGTGTCACTCCTCCACTGCTCTAAGTGACACCTTTCAATTGGTTCATTTTAATCAGAAAAATTTTAGCACATCATCAGTTCAGGATTTTTCCATTCAACTTGTTTCGACCATATCTTCTTTGTTTAAACTCCGATTCGAGTGATTAAAATAGCGTTGAAATCGTTGTTCCAAGCTCTACATAATGGATACTTCAAAACATTCAAATTCTTAAGAAATAAAATCAGGTTTGTTATCATCAAAATATTAATTAATTTATTAATTAAAATTAATTAAATTTGAGATTAAGAGCCAAAAAGCCAACATCCCCAAGACAAAATAATGCTTCTCCAGGATGAAAGTATTCACCACAAGAACAGATAGAGAACGAGCCACCAAGACCTAAGAGCTAAGATTATGTCTTGTTTTTCGAATACTGAACATACATTTTCCTAAAAACTCAATAAAAAAAAAAATTTGACATAGCAGTACATGCAGCAACTCTAGTAAAGATATTTCTTAGACTTAAATAGCATAGAGGAAAGATGAAAAATATCCAAAAAAAAAAAAAGAAATATTATGTTGAAACAACATCCTGTGAGACAATCTCTGGAACAAGTTCTAGGACATCATGGAAAAAGATCAAGAAACAAATACCAAAAATCTTAAACAAATATATAACCAATTACACATTTCTAATAGAATTCAATTACATACGTAATTTCCTAGAGTATTTTCATTTATGCTCTGTTTGGCATAAGGATTTGGATAGAAATGATTTTAAAATATGGAAATAAATTTAAATTCTTATTTGCGTTTAGAACCAAAGTGATTTGAAATGACTTAAATTAATTTTTTTTTTTTTTTTTTTTTGGATGCTTAGAAGAAATGAAAAGAAAGTATAGTCATTTACTATTATGCCCCTTGACGATTTGGTCCTCAGTATACAAATGATTTTATTTTAATTTTTGCTGTTTTATATTTAATTTTTTTTTCTTTTAATTTTTGTCGTTTAATTTTTAATTTGTTTATTTAATTTATTCAGGAAGAATTAAAAATAATAAATAAATAAAATAAAATAAAAACCTCTTTTAGTTGATTTCTTCTCCAATCAATCTTTAACTAATCTAAACAAACATACAAAAACAAAAAATGCATCACATTTATGTAAACAAATTGAATCAATAAATAAAAAGAACAATAGACATAGTATTCTTATCTAAATCAACCATTAAAAAAAGTTTACGGGGATGAAAAAAAGGGAAGAAACTCATGGTAGTTTCCTATTAACTATATATAAATAAATAGTTTGTTATGAAAAAACTAGATTGAAACAATTGTTATCAATGAAAAATTCAAAATACAATAGATAAACAAAATGGATAAACTAACCTTTGAGTTTGTATGCATTGTAAGAAATGACTTTTGAGTTTAGGTCCATAGGAAAAGTAAAGGAGAGCGGAAAATTTTGTCCCACATGGATAGTTTTTAAATTGCCTAGAGGGTATAAATAACAAGGCATTCTAGATAATAATCTAAAGTGAGTTGATGGCGGAAGTATAACTCTTTCACCACATATGTTTCCACTATTGTGCCTTTGGTCTGTGCTTGCATGAAAAAGAATTAAATTTTTATTACTTATCCTTTTATTTTTGTTTAATATTGTTGACTTCTTTACCGTTGGAATTCAATCCGTTATTGGTCCGTTGGAATTCTGACCATTGATTGACCTTTGTTAACTGACCGACAGTTGGTTTCGTCCATTAACAGACCATTTAGTTTCCATTCCGTCCGTTGGTGTCCTCCTCTCCTCTTCTATATAAACACATTCAGATTTGTGAATAGGATACAACAAAATTTATTCTCCTTTCACCATTTCATTTTTATTGTTCTGAGCATCATTCTCTTCGATTCTAGTCCTTTTTCCGATGAGTACACACCTGAATTAGGAGGCTGCGTTAACCTTGAGGAGCAACCGGTTCAAGCGATTAGCATCGAGATCACATCGTATTTTCTTTCAAGGCAGTGCTTCTTTCACGGTGCAACAACATTCGTGATATCTGATTTAACAATCTGAAAGCAAATAACACAGATCTCGATCAAGAACGATAAGGTTCTCCCTGATCTATCCAACTCGAACCATGGACGAAGCAAATTATCGTTGCTAGTCTCAGAAATTATTGATCTTCTTCGAGCAGCTGGAGATTGATTACATAATCCCCACAAAAGTGCCTACTGAAAAGGTGAGCACTGTCTCTGATTCAAAATCCTCCGTTTAACTCATTGATATTTTTGATCAATCAAAGTAGTCCGTAATTGATCTTGATAAGTATAAGAAAGACAACAAAATAGTCTACGACCATCTGCTGAATCATATGACAGATTCAATGTTCGATTTATTCGTGGTCCAAAAATCAGCAAAGGTAATTTAGAGTACATTGGAGTCCCAATATGGAGAAGATAATGCTAGTTGCAAAAAGTATGTTGTTGGTAAATGGATTCAATTCTAAATGACGGACAAGAAACCATTAATGGAGCAGATACATGAGTATGAAATTTAGTGGCAAACATTCTGACCAAGGGCATGAAAATGTGTGAGATTCTACAAGCTAATGTATTGCTTGAGAAATTTTCCCCATCCTAGAGCAACTACAGAAATCATCTAAAACAAAAAAAGAAGGATCTGACACTCCAAGAGTTGATCAGTCACATGCGCATGGAAGAAGCCAACAGGCTAAAAGATAAGCTAATTTCTGGTAATCTAAATTCAGTTAATGCTAACTTGGTTGAATTTTCTGCTGTTAACAAAGACAGGTCCAAAAATCATAAGAAGCAATCTAGAAAAATTACGTCTTTCGAGAAGAATGGACATCGCAAAACTGGTGATGGGAAGATTGAAAAGAAAAAATCGATCTGCTATGTCTATGGAAAATCTAGGCACAAATCCTACCAATGTAGTCAAAGGAAAGGAAGACTAAATCAGCAACCCACACCATAAGCTAATCTTGTTGAACAAGGTGACGTAATTGTTACTATTATGGAAGCAAACCTGGTGGAAAACAAAATTGATTTGATACTTGACACCGGAGCTTCAAGACATTTCTGACAAACCGAGAGCTCTTCCATGATTTCGAGGACACTGTTGATGGAGAATGTGTATTCATGGGTAACTTGGCCACAACAGGAGTGCTTGGAAAAGGAAAAATTCTTTTAAAATTAACCTCTGGAAAAACTTTATCCTTAAGTAATGTATTGTATGTACCTTCCTTACGTAGGAACTTGGTATCTGGGAGTTTGTTGAATCGGGTTGGGCTTAAGATTGTTCTAGAAGCTAACAAGGTTTGTCCTCACAAAAAATAGAGACTTTGTTGGTAAGGGATATCTTGTTGATGGTCTTTTTGTACTAAATATTGTCTCTATTTCAAATATGATAAATGCAAATACTTCTAATTTTGCTTACATAGTTGAGTCTCTTGATATGTAGCATGGTAGACTAGGTCACGTGAATATTGCATCAGTTAAGAAACTTAAGGATTTGAAATTGATTAATGCATCTGAAACACATGAAACTAGTAAATGTCCTGTTTGTGTAGAATCAAAGTTATCAATAAACCTTTTAAACATGTCACATCTAGAAGTACAGAATTACTAGAATTGATTTACTCTGATTTAGCTGATTTCAAAAACAACAAAAGTAAAGGTGGAAAAAATTACTACATTTCTTTTGTTGATAATTTTTCTAGATATACTAGAATTTGTCTTTTAAAGACAAAAGATGTAGCTAGTAGTATATTTTTGAAATATAAAGCAGAAGTAGAGAATCAATTAGATAAAAGGATTAAAAGGTTAAGATCAGAGAGAGATGGTGAATACAGTGATAATATACTGAAAGAATTTTGTGAATCGAATGGTATTATTCATGAATTTAGTGCTCCTTATTCACCATAACAAAATAGTATAGCAGAACGTAAAAACAGAACTCTTAAGGAAATGATGAATGCTATGTTGATAAGTTCTGGATTGTCTGATAACATATGGGGGGAAGTTGTGCTTTCTGCCTGCTTTATTCTTAACAGAGTACCTCACAAAAAATTGGATAAGACGCCTTATGAACTCTAGAAGGGATATGCACCTAATCTCTCTTATCTGATGGTATGAGGATGTTTAGCTAAGGTTCCATATCCTCCATTCAAGATACCTACAGTAGGATCTAAAACTTTTGATTGTGTACTTATTGGTTATACACAAAATAGTGTTGCATACAGATTTATGTGCTTGAATGATAAATCTGTGTGTGAATATAGGGATGCGGAACTTTTTGAACATGTTTTTCCTTTGAAAAAGGGAAATGATGAATCTGTTAGAACAGTTAATTATGATAATGATTCTATTTCCATGCCTTCTTTGTCTAATGATTCTATTTCCATGCCTTCTTTGTCTAATAGTATGCATGATATAGGTTTTAGTAGTATGTCTGACATTGTAGATGTTAGCAGTACGAATAAAATGCCTATTATAGAACCAAGAAGAAGTAAGAGACAGAGAACTGAGAAAATTTTTTGTCCTGATTTTTTAACTACTTTTTTACTTAAGAGATCAAATGATATTGACTATCAGTTTGCATGTATGTACCTTATAGATGAGGATCCTAAATCTTACCAATAAACCTTAAGTTCTGTAGACGCTAGTTTATGGAAGGAAGCTATTAAGAGCAAATTAGATTCTCTAATCATGAACCAAACTTGAAACTTAGTAGATCTTCCAAAAGGAAGTAAACCTATTAAGTGCAAGTGGATTTTCAAAAGGAAAATGAGGCCAGATGGTTCGATTAAAAGATACAAGGCTAGATTGGTAGTAGTAGGGTATACACAAAAAAAAGGTGTTGATTACTTTGACACGTATTCCCCTGTAACAAAAATAGCTACTATTAGGGCCTTGATTGCATTGATTGCTATCCATGGACTTCTAATTCACCAAATGGATGTAAAAACTGCATTCCTCAATGGTGATCTAGAAGAAGAAATGTATATGGTACAACCTGAAGGCTTCACAACGGTCAGTCAGAAAAACAAAGTATGTAAACTAAAAAAAACTCTTTATGGTCTTAAACAAGCTCCCAAACAATGGTATGAAAAATTCAATGATACTTTGATAAATAATGGGTTTAAGATAAACTCTTCAGATACGTGTGTTTATTCAAAGTTGTTTGGAGCAGAATGTGTGAAAATGTTTGTATGTTGATGATATGCTCATTTTTGGAACAAACATAGAGGTGATACGTAATACCAAATTGTTATTATCTTCCTATTTCGAAATGAAAGATTTAGGGAAAGCTGACGTAATACTTGGTGTTAAGATAAGGAAAACTGAAAATGGTTTTTCTTTGTGCCAATCACACTACATTAAAAAATTACTAAAGAAGTTTTATTGTTTTGATGATCCTCCTGCAAGAATACCTTATGATGCTAGTATATTTCTTAAGAAAAATAAAGGTGATAGTATATCTCAGTCTGAATATGCGAAGATTATAGGTAGCATTATGTTTGTAATGAACTATACCAGACCTGATATTGCATATGTTGTTAGTTGATTGAGTAGATATATACATAATCCTGATAAAAAAAAAAAAAAAAAAACATTGGAGTGCTCTTCGTCGTCTATTAAGATATCTTAAGGAACCGTGAACTATTGTTTACATTTTAACAATTTCCTTACTGTTTTAGAATGTTATTGTAATGCTAACTAGGTATCTGATAATGACAAAGTCAATTCTACAAGTGATTATGTGTTTTTACTCAGAGGAGGAGAAATATCATAGAAGTCTGCTAAACAGACTTGCATAGCTAGATCTACTATGGAATCAGAATTTATTGCTTTAGAACTAGCAGAACAGTAAGCTGAATGGCTTAGAAACCTACTAGGGGATGTACCATTGTGGGGGGCATCAGTACCAATATCTGTGCACTGTGATTCACAGGCTGCCATAAGTATTTCCAAGAACAGTGTATATAATGGCAAAAGGAGACATATACATCTTAGACATGGAGCTGTGAAACAAGTGATAAAGGGATGAATTATTTCCTTAGATTTTGTGAGGTATGAGCAAAATTTGGCTGACCCTGTGACCAAAGGCTTAACAAGGAAAATAATTTTAGAATCATCAGTAAACATGGGACTTAAATCCTTATAGGATTCTATAGCCCTTTATCTGGGTAGTCTATTGCGATAGACTTGATGCTCCATAGCCTTTCTTTGGGTGGTCCTAGTATGGACTTGATGGATAAGTGTAAAATCTTCATAGCTTAGTTTTGAGTGGTTTGTCTTTAACATACTTAATGAAGAAGGTCCTAGTATGGACTAGATGAGAAGTCTTCATAGCTTAGTTTAAGTGGTCTATTGCGATAGACTTGATGAAGTAATTAACGTGATTGTGAAGATGTGGCCGCCTTCTATGAAAGAGTTTGAAGGTTGCTTTCTAGAGCTTTCACAGTGACTCGAGGTTTATGTGTATGGCCATAATAAGCATACTTTATATCGCAGAATCGAGAGAAGGACGAGGAGTAAGGCATATTTTAGGGGTCTCAACCAATGTTATTGAAAGTTCAAGAGGTAACTCACTCTCTCTAACAAGGTCGTTGCCCTACTTCACTATGCATCAATTCAAATCGTTAGATATTGATGTTTAAGTGATCTCCTTTATTTGCTTAGAACACCTATTTTTTTTTTTTTTTTCATTTAAACTTTTTACTTGTTAACTTTTCTGTAACAGACATTTGTGGGGATTGTAGGAAATGACTTTTGGGCTTAGGCGCATAGAAAATGTAAAGGAGAGTGAGAAATTTTGTCCCACATGGATAGTTTATGAATTGCCTAGAAGGTTTAAATACCAAGGCATTCTAGATGAGAATCTAAAGTGAGTTAATGATGGAAGTATAATCCTTTCATCACATGTGTGACATCATTGAATGGGTGGTTAAATTGTGCTTATGCGAAAAGGAATTAAATTTTTATCCTTTTGCATCGAGGTCGCGCCATATTTGCTTTCAGGGCCGTAGTCTTTAACATCGTAGCAACATTCGTGACATCTAATTTAACATGCATGAGGTTGAGTTCTGTGAATATGGAAGAAAAAATTTACTTCAATACGAAAGAATCTAAGAATGTATACGGACGGGAGAGAGGAACAAATATCCTCTAGTAGGAATTGGAAAATTAAACTACTTAATAAAATCTATGTTAGAATGTCTTGAATCAGTTATCTAGCACTTTGAATTAACAAATGCGATCTAGTTTAGAAAAATGCACTGTATAACCTTTCTAACTCTAAAGACACCTTTGATCTATAATCTAAAGGGTAAATATCAATTTATATCTCTAAACTTTGAGATTTGTATCAATTTAAACCCTAAACTAATAATTGTATGAATTTAAGCTCGGAATTTTGGATTTTGTATCAATTTAGACCCCAAACTAATAATATATCAATTTAAATCCTATACTTTCATAAGCATATCATTTAAACCCTGAATTTTCATAAGTACATCAATTTAAACCTTAAACTTTTATAAGTGTATCAAAATAAAACATAATGGAGGGTTTAAATTGATATACTTAGGAAAGTTAAGGGTTTAAATTGATACACCTATAAAAGTGTAGGGTTTAAATTGATACAATTATTAGTTTGGGATTTAAATTGATACAACTATCAAAGTTTAAAGTTTAAATTAATACAATTATTAGTTTGAGGTTTAAATTGATACAACCACAAAATTTGGAGTATAAAATTATATTTTCCGTAATTTAAATCATTCTTTTTAGTAATAAATTACTTTTTCTCTCTACTCGTGGACGTAACTAATGCACTATTAGTAAACCACGTAAATCTTTGTATCGATTCTCTATCGTGTACGTTTTTCTGATTATCTTTTATTTTTAAATTTTATAACAATCTCAATATCTTTAACTAATACACTATTACTTTTCAACCCTATGATGTACCTTTCCCATTCATGAATGGTTAGGTCCTCAATGCAACTTTTTTCAATAAACTGGTGACAAGCTATAAATATGTCATGAGTTTCAAAGTCATGGAATGACAATAAAGTGTGGTTTTTACTCCACTACAAAAAGGTATACCATTAATTAGTTGGATAATGGAGGGGCTTGAAAGATCCAAACACAATAATAATGGCAATATTGAGTGTTCTAAAGATTTGCCTAAACAAGATGGTTTGAATTTTTTACAACTCTCTCCAAAGTAGTCACCATAGATGAAAAGAAATTTACTGTGAAGTTTAACCATTTCAAGGAGTTAAAACAAATACAGTCATGAATAAGGGTAAAAACTCACAGATGAAAAGCAAACGGCAAGAAAATGAAAGTTACAACCAACCAAATGCTACCTCGGTCACTTTACTTTTGAGATTAATTTATTTTGGTCCATGTCTTTCTTTCAGACGAATCAGAA
Source organism: Benincasa hispida (assembly GCF_009727055.1). Taxonomy (NCBI): domain Eukaryota; kingdom Viridiplantae; phylum Streptophyta; class Magnoliopsida; order Cucurbitales; family Cucurbitaceae; genus Benincasa; species Benincasa hispida. The sequence goes on along the minus strand of NC_052359.1, from coordinate 71,540,770 downwards.
AGCTCATTTGGATCTCTATACTTCCAATTTTTGTTAGTTTGATCTATCTATTTTTAACAAATAACCATTTTCGTCATCTAAAATGAAACAACGGAAAATCATACCCTAGTTTGATCGTGCATGCTATTACTAACCATCGTGTAATGATGTATCTCTAATTTGAGCCAAATTGTGGAACAAACTAATGAGTTTATGTATAGTTGTTTTCGAATTTGAAGTATTTTCTGGGCTCAAAAAATCCAATAGAAGCTTTTAAACCATCTCAATAACTGAATAACATTGTACATTTTGATCACTCAAAAATTGATGTAGCAGGCAAAGATATTAGGCTAAGTTCATGTTCAAACAAGAAAAATCCATCTCTAATATTAAGAGGAAATTCTCCAAACAACAAAATGTTTTATTTCAAATAATATTCAAAAGATTTTTATTACAACCTTAAAGTGACTATTTATAGCCTTACAAGAAAATAAAACAATTAGCTAATTAAACGTTAATGGATCTAAATTTACAAATATTAACTCAAATATATTAACTATCTAACAATTCTCCTCATAAAAATTATATTCAAGGAATTTTCATTGCTTCAAAAAGTCAAGAAATTAGCTACCACTTTTCAGTCATTAATTAAAGTTGAGAATTAGACATTTTTAACTTTTAACCCTACTTGTGACAATTACTTAATTACAATCTTCTATTGTTGCTTTGCAACTACATTTGTTAGTTATAACAATCAATTTCTGTTAATTAACAAGTTAATTGTGGTGCTTTACTTGGTGGATTTTTAAACTACATTAATCCTTACTTAGTGCTGAAAGTATAATTTTTTAAACCCCAGGAGTATTTTCAATACCATAAAAGATCATATTTGTTTTAAAAATTTAACTAATAATTTAGACGTTTGTTTCTTTTCAAAAATTAAAAAAAAAAAAAACAAACAAACAAACAAACACAATTTTAAAAGATTAAAACACTTTTGATAACCATTTGATTTTCTATTTTTTTAAAAAAAATTAAGCATATAAACACTATTTCTACCTTTCAATTTTTTTTCTTCTTATCTACGTTTTACCAATAATTTAAAAATCTATGCTAAATTTTGAAAACTAAAAAAGTTGCTTTAAAATTTTTCTTTTTATATAATTTGACTAAGAATTCAATCATTGTACTTAAAAAAGATACAAATCAAATGGAGAATAAATAGATTTAATTTTCAAAAATCAAAAACAAAATACAAAAATCATGTTTGATAACCATTTTGTTTTTTGTTTTTTTAAAAACAAATTAAGCCTATGGATGCTATTTTTACTTCCAAATTATTTCTTCCTTTATTATCTACTTTTTACTAATTATTTAAGAAAACCAAGCCAAATTTTGAGAACTAAAAAGAAGAAATTATTTTAAATGACAAAACTACCCACAAAAAAGTAATTTTCCAAAAATTGTTCTTATTTTTAAAATTTGATTAAGAATCCATCCATTATACGTAAACACGTTACAAAACATCGTAAGAAATGTAGTTGAAATATGCTTAAATTTCAAAAATAGAAACAAAAACTAATGCCCCATTTGATAACTAAATTTGACTAAAAATTTAACCATTATACTTAAAAAAAGATGAAATAGGTTTAATTTTCAAAAACAAAAAATCAAAAACCAAATTATTACCCAATAAAGCTTATATGGTTATCAAAAAGAGCGAAAAGATTACAGAATAAAACCTAAATGATTATTTAATAGCGTCTTTAACATTCTAAATGTTTAAAAATCAAAAAATCAAAATGGAATAAACTTGGAGAGTGAAAATTAAAATAGTACTTAAACTTTAGATAAAATACAAGGGTGCACTATATAAAAGTGACCATAGAAATTGAAATGGATATAAAAACGAGATTGAAATTATTAGCGTCGATTGACAGAATCCAGAAAACAGGAATTTTTGGCTAATAATTTAAGAAAAAGCAAAGACCCAAAACCAAACAGATAAGGAACAAAGAAAGAGAACCGACAGACAATTTTGGTTTTAGCACAAAGACCAGTCCATACAGCCTCGTGTCTCGCATGAACTTGTCTTTCCCTTTACATTAATCTATACGATAAAAGCCATATCACTGTCACTAAATTCCACACCATCAATCAACAGCCTCATATACTTTCAAAACAGAAAACAGAACACACAAATTCCAAATCCCATTCTCGACATAGTAATAGCAACAATTTCATATCCATGGTCAGCTCGACCCGCCATCTGACAGCCACGGTCGCTGGATACGATCGCTTCCCTGTTCGATCGGAGGGGCAAGTTAGTTTTTGGGCGAAACTAAGACGATGAATGAGTTAACAGTAATATATGAACATGGGAAAAGAGTTTTTGACACAAGGGTCTGTTCTGTTCAGGGAAGGGAAGATATCTCTATTTTATAACATGATTCACAGAGGGAAGGAAGAAAAAAATAAAATGAAATGAAATGAAAAACCCCACATGCCACTGCATTGGCTTTGTTAAGAAGGAAAAAAAAGGGTAAAAAAGGAAGGAAAAGAAAGGTCATACGCATCACATAAAAGAACAAAAAATCAGCCACTCAAGATGCAAGAAGCAAACAAGACTGCTTTTGCTTTCTTTCTTCCCTGTCTTCATTATCTAACTGAAAAGACAAATGCAGAAAAAACTGCAATACTGTGGCGATGTCGTCATCGTCGTCGGTCAGTCCAAGAGAATCGGAGGGGGAGACGCAGACATTGGTCAGGCTCTCATCACAACATACAATCAGTCCTTGCAGGCAGCCTCCTGAAGAAATTCAGTGGCACAGAAGGAAGCTTATGGCGGAATCTGGGGTGTCTCAAAACATAAAATCCGGTGAGCAGGGCCACAACTTGGAATGGTGTGACATATAAGACAATGGCAGCAACAAGACAGAACAGAACAAACAAGGCAGTGGCTCTTGGGTCTCTCCAGCTAAGCAAGGACTGCAACCTCTCTCCTTGAGTCGCCAAATCGCCCACAACAGTCTGAATCCTCCCAGCAATGCTTCTAAGTCGGTCATACCTCATCCTCACTATGTCACCAGGCCTGGACGTCGGGAATGTGTCGAATTCTTCGTCGAGTTCATCAGGGTGTGCAGAGTCTGCATGTGACAGACGAGTGTCCATGTGTGGCGGATGCCTCGGCCTCCACCGGTAGTACCAAACTCCAATCAAGAAGAGGTAGAGGAAAATGGTAGGAAGGATAAGCTCTGGGTACATGACGAGTATTATGAACAGGATGTGTATCAGTACAGTGGTAATGGGGTTTTTCCAGTTGCAAATCTGATCAAACCATTTTCCTACTGCTATTAATCCACTTAAAACTCCCATAATCCTGAAGAAATTTGCTTTGCTTCTTCGCATGCTCCACATGTGGGAACCGACATCCAGCATATATTCGACTACTTCCTTCCTCAATGGTGGCTCGGCCCGGGAAAGCCTCATTGACACAATCAGAGTCGCCTGATGCCTTAAGCTATCAAGCTGGCTGACCGTCAAAGGATGAATATAATGCATTTTGGGAAGCAGGGGATGTGTGTACATGTGCATCATGTTCAGCAAGGAAGAGCAAGTGAACCTCACAGCCAAGTGTATCTCACCCATCTTCTTCACTCCATTTGGGTGCAAAACCAGAAGAGGATATGAATGTGTGTAGACTCGATCTGTTTCGAGAGTTGAAAGACGTATCCTCACCTTCCCAATCCGTGAATCTTTTGTCCCTCCACCTTTATCTCCACCGAGCAAATGACAATTATCAAAAACACCAATCGTAACCACCGTGCATGGATCGAAAACTTCCCAAGTGTACTGCTCATTCCACTTGGGTGTGAAGCTATCAATGATCGTCCTAGTTCGAACCCACTTCTGCCCGTATTTCGCCACACAATATGCATCCGTTGTCCCACGCCCATCTATAGTCTTCATGGGCATCAATCCCTGAGCATTGAGGATACCTAATTCCAACACCCCAATGCTCTGCTTCCACAGTACTTTGGCAGTAGGACGAAGATCACTGCTGTAGTGTGTCGATTCGTCCAGAACATGATAACCACCTTCCAAACAGATCCTCATATGAATTCTGCTAGCAAACTTGATTTCTTTTTTCTTTTCTCCTTCAAGGACGATGTGCTTCTCCAGATTGTACCATTTGCTGTTCACAGGTTTATGGTCCAATCTCCGGTCCACATATTGTAAAGGAATCGCACATCTACCAAGGGTTTCATCCTTATTTGGAGCAACTCGGTCCTCAACACTCAAAATCAAGGGTTCCTCAAATGGTTCTGCAGCTACAAACATCAAATCCTCATTCCACATTGGATTGATTGTCCTGTTCTGAGAAATCCTTGTTCTCAAAGCTTGATTTCCCAGGATAGCCTTAACAAAAACTTCAGGGTATCGACCCTTATCAGTAGGCTGTAAGTCCTGAGCTTCGATAACATTAACCCTTAAATACCAGAGCTTAGGTGAAAGATACACCTTCGATCGAATATTTGCTAGACCATCAGTTCCACTGACAGTTGCAGCATCTGAATGCCATGCTTCAGGAAATGCTTCGTCAGCTTGAGTGCCCATCCAAACAGCCAACATCAGCTCTCCTTTCAGTTTATCGCCTTTCTTGTCCTCCAGTCTATACCATTGAGGAGCCAATGGACTGTCGGGCGGAACACGTTTTGGAATCTCATTCATGTCGAACAGAACACGACCCATGAAATCATCCTTAACAAAATCTTTATCCTTCACAGTAACCTCAAGCACTGAAGACTGAATCCGGTCTTTTGAGAAGGCAAAAACCTGGTTCCACTCAGGATTTGACTTCTTCTCAAAATGTCGAGTTGTACCCTTGTAGTTCCCAAGCTTCACTTCCACATAAGGGTCACAGCTACCAGTAACATCCTTTCCAGGCAATTCTTTCGCTTTGACAACACGGACGTAGAGATACTGCATTTGCTCAACGAGATCATACGTGCTCGTGAGCTTATCTCCGGTGACCTTCCCCCCACCAAGATGGGGATTGGTCTCCTTCAATAGAAAGTCTTCTGGTGGTGGCCTCTGCATCTTCTTGGTGATAAAGAAACAAGTCCAAAATAATTAGTAGGCGAAGACGGTCAGATTTCTTCACAGAAGCTGAAGCTGAATCCAAATTTATGTCAAACAGTTCTCAGAAGCCTATAAAATAGGGAAGAACATAATAAATTAAAACAGAATCAGCTAGCCGTTGATCACCTCAAAATATGAGAATTTTAAACCAAAGTTTCTTAAAAGACTCAAAATATTAGCAGTTCCAAACATAGTCATGCTGCTTCGAACTCGCAAAATTAAACAACACAAAAGTAGCTAAGATATCCCAAACTATTTTGAATACCACCAATGCAAATGGAATGAGAAAAGACATAGATCTTAGAACTTTATAAAATAATATTACCTCAAAAGTAGTACAAAGAAATCCAAACAGTTCCTGTCGGACGGTTTCAGATCTAAATGCCAGAACCCTGAACATTCAAGACAGAGAAATCCACAAGTTTAAACCAAAAGAAGAAAAACGAAAAACAATCAGAAACAGAGAGAGGAAGGGGCTTTCATCTAAAAACACCACAAAGATGCAAAAACGCAAAAGAGAAATGCCGGTTAAAGATGAAGAATACTACGTTATCATCCACAAGAAAGGACAAAAACAAATACACAGCCATGAAAGTAGCGGTGAGTTCGTCATTTTGTGGAAACAAAACAGACCTTCGTGTATAATGCTAATTACGCCACACCCAAAACAACCATTTGGGTTTCGAGAACTTTCTATACACCAATCAGTGTTTAGTTTCAAAACCACAAAAACCCAGAACACAATTTCATGCCCCATTCAAAAAAATTTCCAAAGAAACAGAGTCAGAGAAAACAGGGCATTAAAGCCACTAACAACAACAACAAAATAAATCATATCCCCAACACAAAACCCAAAAGCAAAAAAGAACAAACCCGATTAAGCCACACAAACACACACACACAGAACGGGGGGGAAAATCCAATCGAAGCAAGCATTTCACACGAAAATCAAAACGATAATGCAAACCCATTTGAGATTGAGAGAGTACCTAAAATGGGGTGAAGGCGATTGATGAGAGCGATTACAAGAGGGAAAAAGAATGATCGGCAACAGAAACCCAGTTGAGGAAAAGAAAAATGGTGAAGTTGCAAAAAGATAAGGAAGAGAATGGTAGGGGGGGTGAGGATAAGGAGGGAAAACGAGGAAAAAAGGAACGAGGGGAGAGGGAAAGCAAGGGAAAGGAAAGGAAAGGAAAGGAAAGAGGAGTTTGCAGAGCAGAAGTGCTTTTGCTTTTTGCAGAATTGCTTTATGGGTTGGGATCTGATGAATCTGCGAGAAATATACAGAAATGGTTAGAAGGGGGGTGTGGTGTGGAGTAGAGTATTTAGTATGGAAGGTGGAGGGGCCCAAAAGAAGCGTGTGAAGGACCACCATGGGAGCTCACAGGTGCCATGGATTTCTCTGTGCCTTTGGCCTAATAAATATATATACACACACATATAGTATAATGGAGAATCAACAACCCTTCTTTCTTTCTTCTTTTCTTCTTCTTTTCTTCTTCTTCTTCTTCTTCTTCTTCTTCTTCTTCTCTAATGCTTTTCTTTTCTTCTCTCTCCCTCTCACTTCTGGACAAACAATGTTAATGGAATAGAACTTTGGATTAGATATGACAATACGAGTCTAGAAGGATCTTCTCCTCTTCAAAAATGACCAAACTCAAATTCTAATGAAAAATGATTCTTTTAAAATGAATTTCAAAGTTTAAACACTAAATCTATAATTAAATCGTTTTTTTTTATAGATATGTAGTCGTTTAAATTGGTATTATTTTAGAATCTTTTACTTCAATAAAAGATAATAGATAGAATCGCGAGTATATTTCTAAATTGGTTTATAAGTCGACTAGGTATTGATGATTATTAATTTTGAATTTCAATATTTTCAATTTTACCTACTTTAATTCATCTATGTACATTTTTTTTAGTTTAACAATATGTGAAAGTAGGAAATTTAAACATCTACCTTCTAAATTTAACACAAATGAGACGTTTAGAGCAATGAGTTAGTTATTATAATCCTAAGTTATTATAGTTGGGTTATGATAGTTTGCGTTTGGGGTGTAGATTATTTTAGCTTGGATTATAATAGTATGTGGTTGAGGTGTTTACTATTTTAGTTTGGGAATGAAATAGTAAACACTGTAACAAATAATAAAAAAAATGATGAATGTAAAATAGTAAAACTATAGTAAATAGTAAATACCTTAGCAAATAAGTGTTTTGAAATAGTTTTTACTATAGCAAGAAGTGATTATTATATTTTGATGATAACCCTTGTCCCAAACGTCCCAAAAGGTTTATTTTAATTTTCTTCCCTTTTAATTTTTCATTCATATATGTTACATGTGAAATCCTAATATAGATTCTATACATACTAAGAACTCTTTAATACATATGTTTGACAATATTTCAAACAATTTATTGATTCTTGTTTTTAGTTAATATATTGTGATAAAAATAAATAAGTTCATTGAAACGTTCACCTTTAAAGAAATAGAGACAAAGCTAAAAGTAGTGGATTGAAATATGATTTAAGCCTATAAAATAAAAAAGAGATAATATTTAGGTCTAAGTGTTAGCATATTAATTTGGTAAGAGGGGTTGTATCAACCTTCATTTAAATAGAGATGTCTAGAAAAAAAAAAGTTTGATTGAGAAATTGCATTTTTGGCATAAAGTATACGAAGAAAAGAGTTACGTGCATGCTCTCAATTGAATACGAGATATTTTTACAAATTCTCTTCAATACATTTAATAGTTCAAATTTTTACAAATAATTTCTTATCGAATGAATTATAGAATTGTTAACCTAAATTAATAATAAAGTAAGCTCAACTCAATTCAAGAACGTCTTTAAAATATATTAAAAATGACATAGAGAGAATCAATATTTTGAAAGGTTAGATACTATGCCAATATATATTTGTTGCACAATTCATACTAGAATAAGATATAATAAAATAAAAGAAAAATAGAAGGTTGAGAATGAGAGATCATTTACTGTATTTTTTGGCTCAAAATTAATTAATCAAATTAGTATGTCAACTTGAACATAACACAATTAGTTGTTAACATGTGCATACCTCTCAACAAGAGATTGAAGTTTAAATTTTGCATTCCTATTCATCTAAAAAAAATTAAATTAAATTAAAAAAAGCATTTAGAAAATTCTAAAATGTATTTAAGTGGCTAACTCAAGGATTTGGATAGTTGACCACAAATTTATTGTGGAATTTTTTACATGTTAGCCCAAAAGATAAGACTGAAAATGGTACTTTTCAAGGTAGATAGATAACTTCAATATTTATTGTGGATTTTGTTGCCAAACATATACTAAGATGTTTTTACATAAATGGCCAACCATTTTTACCTACTAAACGTACATTTATATGAGTAGATATGTAAATATATAGACATATGTAGGTAAATTTTGTCATGAGAGTGAATGATCCTAGAAGTAACTTTCCAATATTTTTAATGTATTATTTTTGTCTTCCCTTTTCTAAAAGACTTTTTCTTTTTTTTTTTTTTTTTTTTTTTTTTGCACATCCAATATTTTACCCAAAAAACGGAGTAAGAGCAAGGGATGGAAGAAAAAAGGTTTTAAAAGAAAATTTCAAGAAAAGTAGTGATCAAAAGCATCAGTAGGCCAAAAAATTTTACCTTTCTAGAGAGAATCATATGTAAAAATTCTAGTTTAATCTACCATAGAGACAGCTCCAAGTAATTAACACTCTTTTTATGTATATGGTTAATTTATCGTGAAAATAAAATAAAATAATGTATTATCAATAATTATGGAGGATTATTTCTTCATTAGATGTGAACAATATGGATGTTAAAAGATGCATGAAACTACTCTATAAAGTTGATTAGTTACAACTTATAAACAAGGATTAAAATATTGATATCGTTAAATATTTTTATAAGTCACGAAATTTGTAAAATCTATTTATGTTAATAATTAAATTATTTTGACTCCAAAATTAAGTAACGAATATTATTATTAACAATCATATTAATATTGGACAAGAGAGATGACATTCTTATATTTTACGAGCATTTAAAGATGTTGAAGATATCAATGGATATTCAACATTGATATCAAACCTTTCGATTTACGAATATATCGACATGTTCAAGGATTTTTTCATCCTTATTTATTAACTAAAATTAAAATTAGGTCTCTTAGGTATGATATAAGAGTAATTAGAAACCAATACTATTCTAGGGTAAACTAACCAAGCAAGTCAAGTTGCATGGATAAATTGCATAAACTCAATGACTTTATATTATAGAAGGATAAAATGGCAAAAAAAGGAAAAAGAAAAAAGAAACATATATTATATGGCAGAAGAAAAAGTAGTGGGGTGGCATCCAAAGCATCAGAACCAAGCACAACTCCATATATATAACACATATTCCATTGAAAGAGAGATGGCTCTCTTTTTTGAAACACAACAAAATGTAAAGAATAAAGCTTTGGTTAGATATAGTGCTTTTGAAGAAACCCAATTATTCCTTTGGCCAAGAAAAAAGAAGAAGAATCCCATGGTAGAGGTGATATTAGGGTTTATGTATATTGGTTCATATATATCTATATGTATGTATATATACATTCCTTAGAAGAGAAGTTACCCTTTTGATTTCAAGATTTTGACACTTTGGAAGGAAAAAGGAAGGGATTTTATATGTTTTTATGGTTTTTAGGTCAAAGAATTATGGTTAAATTGTCAAATTTGTTCATATGGGTTTGAAAACTATGTTTGGTAATTATGTTGTTAGCTAGAGTATTTTAAACAATATTTAATCTATCTTGTGTTGTGGCTGTCAAACTTTTGTGTGATGTTCTTTCTTTAAATTATAGATCTTATTTGCGAATAGATTATGTAATACTATGTTATGTTTATTGTAGTATAATCTTTGTTTAGGCTACCATGGAATTAGGGGTATTCAAAAAATCTGATGATCCGAAAAAATCGATCAACCTAACCATGTGGTTTGGGTTAGGTTATAACTGGGTTGGGTTGGGTTCAAATAAATGAAAATTTTATGGATTGACTTGGTTCATGAGTTTACCTAATATAATCCAAACCAACATGAACCAACCCGAATTTATTATTAACTTTAAATATATATATATATAGATAGATAGATAGATAGATAGATAGATTTTAATTTTATTTAATTTCAATATTTTTTGAATAATTTATTTTTCAACAACTCTTAAGAGTAATTTCTTTGCACTTTAGAAAGAAAATTTTCACTATATAAATTGAAGTTGAGTTGTTATTCTTAATTTAATATATGAAAATAATTAAATTGGATTTTTATATATTTACGTTTTGCTTTTTTTTAGAACAAAATTTTAAATAAATTATCCGATTAATCCAAACCAACTCAATCCAAATATTTCATGCTTGAGTTGGGTTGGGTTCATTTTTTTTATAAAAATGATTTGGGTCGAAGAATTTACAAACCGATGAACACCCCTAAATGAAATGTAAACCAAACTATCGAAAGTTAAAGTTGGCTTAAAAAGATGTAGTATGGGGACTTGTATATATATAAATATAAATAAGATCTAGTCAACATCATTGGAATTAACTTCACACAAATGAAAATCTTTGTTAGTTTTGGGCATAAAAGTAATAAAGTCTAACAAAACAAAACTTTGGCACCCTAACATGGATGTTGTCAACATCCAAATTTTGCCAAACACAATTTTTATATTGCCTTAATGTAAGCAATGGAAAAAGTGTTAGATTCAATAGAGTTCAAATTCAAGACATAAATTAATGCGAGACTAAATAGATAGAAATATATCTGTTTGAATTCTTCTTTCAGTTCAACTATATTTGGAGGATTTGAATCTCTATCCTCTTAAAACGAAGGTAAATAAATAAATCGGTTGTGTTATATTCTTAGTGTAATTCTCGATTTGGATGGTTCTTAATTTTTTTTTTTTTTTATTATTACCTTTAACTTTACTCTCAATATATCCAATTCTACCAAAATAAAATTGCCAAAAATGTTAACAAAAAATTTATTGCATCCCTACATTATTGTTTCATTAACCTACTTAATTAAAGTTGTGGACTTCGTTTGACGACAATGACGACCAAATAAAAAACCAATTACCAACTTAGTAGAAAAGTTTGTTTATTTTTTATGGCATGTCACATCACACACGTCTTAGTATATTATTAAAACAATAATATTATGACACTTGTGCTCTCTATTAAACCCTTTTTTTATATATAATGATTTAATTAAATTTGGGTTAAACTACAAGTTTTATCCTTAAATTTTCACGATAGCTTCTAGAAGGTTCTTGAACGTTCTATAGTATTTTCTAAAATATCTTTGAAACTTAGAAAAAGATTGTTAAGTACTTAAATATTCATATTTTTGTTTATAGATCTTTAATTTATTAACATTTTTAAAAAATTGGAACCCCCATGCACAATAGCTAAACAAAAGTTCAATTGTTCAATTGTGCTTATAGCTAACTTTATTATTAAAAAAAAAAACATTTGAAATAACAATGCCCCTTTTCTCTGTCACTTAATCATCCAAGATAGCACTTTTCTTCATTTTTTTTTTAATAGATCACCTTTTAAAGTACTAATTATTTAAGTTGTAATTGAGTTTATCCTTTAAGAAAGATACCCCTATGAATAAAGGATTATTAATTATTCAATATTCACTAATTATTATCCTTAAATTGGCCTTTTTATATACCTATTGGATGGCTTTGTAAGTTAATAAGATATGTCTCCAAATCAACAACCATATTATATTTGTTCAATAAAGAAATAAAAGCAGCTACCAAAAAATGGTACAACAAAATGTTTCATTTATAAATGTAGGATTGAACTACCTAAAAATACCTAGTGTACTTGTATCCACATAACCATTTGACCATAAAGATATCTCTTTTAGCATCACTTTACTTTTCAAATCTCATGTAACCCTACATAAAAAAATATATATATTCATAAATAAAGATTTGCACTAAAATCTAATCACCACATGCTATTTCTAATTCTAAATATTAAAGTTGTAAAGCTAATACATAGGGATAAATTAATTTTTTTTTAATCAATACTTTAATATTCTTTTTCTCACCTTCCGTTTGGGTTTTAGAAACAATCTAAAAAAAAAAACACTAAGGGATCGTTTGACCCACCACTTATTAAGTTGGTGTAAATAACCTAACTTCAATACTAAACAGCACTGAACTTGCATATTTATCGAGTAACTTCATCTTTCTATTTTTAAATTTTTTTTTATATTTATCAAGGAACTTCTTGTTCCTCTTTATTTCTACTTTTCGCATTTACCAAGTAACTTCATATTACTTTCTTAATCTACTTTACACAATTATCGAAAAATTCAATCTTTATTACTTTATATGGATGTTCAAAAAATCCGATAACCTGAAAAAAGCGATCAACCCAACCCAATTCGTGCCGTTTAGGGTTGGGTTATCAACTCATTTGGGCTGGATTGGGTTCAAATAAATGAAAATGTTATGGGTTGGGTTGGTTCATGGGTTTACCTAATATAACCCAAACCAACCCAAATTTATTATTAACTTTAAAATATATTTTTTTATTACATATAACACAACTATTTATACATATATTGATTTTAATTTTATCTAATTCTAATATTTTTTTTAATAATTTATTTTTCAACAACTCTTAAAATAGTTTCTTTGCACTTTAGAAAAGAAAATTTTCACTATATAAATTGAAATTGAGTTGTTAATCTTAATTCAATGTATGAAAATAATTAAATAAGTTTTTTACATATTTACATGTGCTTTTTAGAACAAAATTTTAAACAAATGACCCGATTAATCGGAACCAACCCAACCCAAATATTTCATGGTTGGGTTGAGTTGGGTTCATTTTTTAATAAGGGTTATTTTGGTTGAAGAAATTTACAACCCGAAGAATTGGATTGGGTCTAAAAAGTCTTTCAATCAAATCCATGAACATCCCTACTACTTTACACTCCAAATACAAACTTACTAACTCCAATATATTAACCCACCCTAGATTTGTTAACTCTACTTAGTGGACCAAATGCCTCCTAAGTGAATATCACAGTATTAATTTGAAAGAAAAAAACATTACCCAACTTTGAATATAGGACTTCTTACTCTAATATACCACAAAGTGTAAGCTTATGTGAGTTTAATCTTATTATCAAGTACATTTATTGATTAAAGTAAGAGAGATATGTGCCTTTTTTAGCACAAGATGAGTGATATTTCATGTAAGCCTTCTTTTTACACGTCCTCCAATTTCTCTATGAAAGTTATAGAATTTGGTTTCTTTGTTTCTTTAGAGATATATGGACCACAACTTCATATTCTCTCTCTTTTTGTGTTTTATCTTTAGAGAGATGCTAGCAAGGAAAAACTATTTCCATCATTTTTTTTTTCACTTTTTACCACTTATCCTTTTTAGGGTTATAACAAACTTTTAATCTGTTGTGTTAAGCTAGGCAGGGAAGAGAGAGAGTAATATTAAATGCTTAAGTAATGTGACAACTAAAGTTTCAATGCCTTTAGCATTAGAGAGCAACATAAGTATGAGATTGATGGACTTTGGAGCTATATTTGCAACCTAAGGGTGAAATATGATTTAAATGCAAACAGTTCTGGAAGTTTATTGATTCTGTGGAACTCACTAAGAGGTTGTTGCTCATTTGACAGTATCCTTCTAGTGGCTCAAACTAAGATTTTTCTATTTTGAGTCACAGATAGATTTTTGCATCCTCTGAAATTTATTTGAAGTTCGAAACCATTAGTCCTTATTGATGGTATGTTAACTTTCCTACCTTTAAAGACTCATTTTGGGATTTTCTTTTAGTCTTCGAAGTAGTAATTTTGTTACTCATGATTTAGCTTAAAACCACCTTCCATAGTTGGATGCTACTATATCTTGTGTGTCTTGTAACATGTCGTCTCTTTAGTTATGACTTTGTTCTATTTGTCTCTTAAAAGAAAATAAAAGTATGGTTTAAATTCATGCAATACAATGAAAGATTGAACAAGGTTCTTCAGGAAACAATAATACAAGTCTCTTATACACATCTAGATGTGTATAAGAGACAGGATTGAACAAGGTTCTTCAGGAAACAATAATACAAAATATATATATATATATATATATATATATTACCCCAAAGAGAAAAAAAAGAAGAAGAAGAAAACATAGACAGGACTACACTGACACAAGGTGCACGTATTAGCATAGGCCAACGAAAAGTCGTTTTGTTGCAGCCTTCTTCAATTCTTTCTTTACCTAAAGTTATTGACTCTACTCCCTTGACTAATTAGAATAGCCTTTTTTTTTTATGCTTCATTTCTTCTACTCTAAAGGATAAAATAACCATAGATATTTCAGCCCTTCCTTTTAGCTACATTGTTGACCTTAAAACTTAAAAGCAACCCATATTATATCACCAAACAGAAGATGTTGACAAAACAAATGGTGAGGTGACAATAATATTTGGCCATATGCTAACTTCATAGGTAGCCAGGTAGGACTTAAATTGAGATTAAAATATTTTTTTTTTTTTAAAAAAAAAGCCCTGAAAAGGAAAAACAGAGTACCATTGACAATTTCTCCCAACCACTTTGATATTCATATCCCAAATTGCTAGTAAAAAGCTTCCAACTTATATCAATGGTGGTAAGCCCAAAACTAACCAAAAACAAGTCAAACAAATTGACAGTACCTTTTATTCATACAACCATCTCCCTGTTAAGCTCACTCAAAGAGAAACTGAGAGTATAATTACATCTCTGGAAAACCAAAAGAGAAAGCCAACCAATTTCTTCTCTTCCAATATGCTGCAAAGTTTACTAATGCTACTCAATGTGGGATCTTTTCTTGGTGGTGTAGGGATAGTACTCCTTGCCATTGTCAATTCTTGTGGTCTGACCACCAACATCAATTACTGCAGAAGTAACTGCCAAAGCAGCTCCAGCAGATATGGCTGTTGAAATGCTTTTTCCTGAAACAAAACAACAGCAACATTTAACCTAACCACTTTTCAGAGTAAGTTAACTTATTAGAGACATGAAAAAAACAGATTATAGCCACATCCTAAAGAAATGGATCAGAAAGATGAGAATGCCACTTCACTTTACAACCATGTGTTGATAGGGATTATTGTGATAAGTACAAGTATATAACAAACAAACTGTATCCATATTGGGCAATTCCACCTCTTCGGAGAAATTTACAGTGTGGATACGAATTTCATTCATTCAGCTACGCCAGGATTAGGTCGGGATTATCACAGAGTGATGTGAGGTCCAGCTAAACTTATGGCTCTCCCCTGCCTAAGGGGTTGTTGCTAATGTGCAGACTAATTATTAGTGTCTTTAAGGCTCCAGTTGGTAGAAGCTTTGATACACACATGAGAGGGGATCCTTTAGGGAGGTGCACACTAGGATGGAGGTTGTCTATTAATAAAGTAGTGTCCTATCTCTCACTCTTTGGAACACGAGGGTCCTGGCTTCATGAATATAGCTAAGTGAAACGATTCATTCTTAACGATATGCATTTCGTGGCTCCTTTAGAAAACAATGCACTATGGCAAAAAAAATGCTGCTAGCAAGAATGGGAAGGATAAGTAGGTGTATCACCAGGTATAGAGATGTCCTGCAGTCTTTGGTTCCATATTTAGGTGGGAGACGTGGAATGACATCTGGATACGACTATTCTCCCCCTTTTTTCCTAGGCTTCTACGACTGCTAGAGATCACTTTATGCGAAAACTGATTTGATTCATCGAAAAAGTGTCGTACCCATTTGCGATAAAAGTTCATTTTTCAATCTCAAATAGCCCTAACCCACCACAATCGATAGGAAAAGACATCACATTACAGTTTACAAGATGGCTAAGCTTCCTATCTGAATTACCATCCCCATAAAAATTCCTTTAACTTTCTTTCCAAAACTTACCACCACTTCCCTAAGCATAGGAAAACATGACATGAAATTATAGGTAGGTAGGTAAGGTGGCAAGAACTGCTTGACAAAGAGAATCTCACCCATTAGAAAGGTAAAGCTTCCATTTTTCCTTCCAGAGCTTCCAAAACTCTAGCCTTATGGATTTATTGCCCAAGGGAATCCCCGAGTAAGAGACTGACAAGGTACATGCTTGCACCCCAGTCTCTTCGCAGAATTCCTCACTTCAGCAAAGAAATATTATAGACCACAACCTGAGGTCTTTCGCATTTATTTTTTGATTCGCATAAATATAAAAAATTCAAGTACCTTGAATAAATGATCTAATATTTTCCTATCATCTTTGCATAGAAGTACTGATAAATTGAATTTGTGAAACTGCTCCTTCTTCCCAAGAAAAAAATATTCAAGAAGACCCCGTGAATACTATGTTCAATCAACCTACTCAACACATTTCCAACCAAGACAAATGGAAAATGAGAAAGAGCATCTCCTTGTTTTGAATCTAGCCCTCAACCACCCTCTTGATCCTCCGTTTAAATAATAAATTAATTAAATTAAATTAAATTAAACAAAAAAAAATTATATATATATAAAGTTGTATTCCATAAGTGGGAGCTAGTGTTTGCTATCACACGATCCAAGAATTTGTTTCTAGTCCACTTTATCCATCTCATCCCAAGCCTTTTCTTTTAAACGCCATTAGCAAAACTTCCCAATCGACTAGACTTAAGAATCCATCCCCACTTTTTCCAATTTATATAATCCTACATTTTTTCATTCTGAACAAGAATATAATCATTTATCTGCAGTCCTTTCGTATAAGCATTCGGACTTGCTGACATTTTGTAAGCAACAGACAGTTTAATCTCTTAGCCAAGACCTTAAAGCAACGACTTGGTAGATAGCTTGGTTAGTCCTTCCCTTTTTCAGCGCTTTGCTCTTAATAAGACCAAAAAAAATGAGGTGACTCTCCCAAAAAGTCTTGGAATATCTTCAATATATCATTTACTACCCTCAATTCAAATAGGATGCCAATTAAAACCTCAAGAATGAGTATTCCTTTTTATAAGAAACCTGGAAACATGCATTAGAAAGACATCCTAGGGGCCAAGGAGAAATTCCCCTCCCAAAGCAGCTATTTACAAAACATCTTCCAATCTTGAAGGATCATGCAAGGGGGGTACAAAAGAATTAGCTATAACTGTGACAACACCAACAAGCGGTGAGCTGGACAAAGTTCCAAACAATAAAGATATCATTAGACTTATCGTCAAACATTCTTTCAATATGTTCCTGCCAAATACCCCACATAATCACACAAGACCCAACCTCCAAAATACCTTAGCCTTTCCTTTCAAACACCATCCACCAAGAACCTCCGGAACCCATAATCAACTTGGGTAAGCTAAGCAAATAGAGAGGTCAAAAACTTTAAACAAAAGGAACCGGCACTGTCTTGCAAAAGAACAATGGAGGAATAGGTGAGCAAGAGTTTCCACTTCCCATGAACATTCGAGATTGAAAAATCTCGAGAATGAACAGTACTTCATTATTCTTGTCGTAGTGCTCGCTGAAAATATGCAAAATCTCTTCTTGAATGCTGTTATCTTCAAAATTTAGACACCCAACATTATTTCCTATCCTGCAACATTATTTTCACAGAAATAGAAAAGGCTTCTTGAAAATTTTCCATCGTATTTACCTTCACCTTATCTTCATTTCAAAGAGTGAGAATACCATCTGATCTTAAAAATTCCAGTTCATCCAAACCTCTATGAATAAAGCTCCAAAATGTTTCTACAATTTTCTTGACTACTTATGCTTGCTTTGCTATCTAAATTTTTAATTCAGTCCCTTATGTTTCAACAATTTTCAGTTTAGTCCCGGACTATTAGTGATAATTTAAATTCGTTGATGATAAACTTACATAACATAATACTCAATAATTTAACAAAAAAACTAAGGGGTAGTAGATCATCTAAGAAAATAAACCTTTTATTTCCTCCAAATTTCTAATAAAAACAAACAAACAAACAAAACAAAACAAAAAAGCAAGATAAAAGGGTGGCAAACCAGAGGCCAAACTAAAGGTGGAAAGGAAATCAGACATAAACAGATTTCTGAGAAGAAAAAATAACCAGGAAAAAACAAAGAAAATTGAGAAAAGGGTGGAAGGAAGAAGACACAATAGCTCTCTCTCCCTCTCCTCTCCACGTTTTTTTTTTTTTTTTTTTTTGGTTTTCCTCCTCTTTCCTCGTGTCTTCATGTCACACACCCACATCACTTACATTCGAGGGAAAGAGGACAAGTAAGAGGTTTCATTTTGACAATGCAACATCATTAGAGCAAGGACTTTTTGGTCATTTTCTATATTTCTGTTGCAAATGGTATGGTAGTTAGATGTCAATATAGATGTAAAGGGGGCTGCAGTAAGTAGATATTATCTTTGCACTGGAATGAAACGTTAGTTGGGAGGGTTCAAAGCCTTTTAAAGTCTTGAGAGTAACGGTATCAGTTTCACACAGTTATGCCATAGTGCTACTTCCATTTGCTTAGTTTGTAACCATGTCAGTATTGAACTGCAGAATAGCAGTGGTCTTTCACAATTTGTGTATTCTTTCCTATAAGAAACAAGGAATATATCGACAGCAACAAAGTCATATAAAAAGGGAGATGAGATATCCCCACTAGACCAAAGGGTTTATAGAAAAGACTCCTAATTAGCCAAAATATGCACAAAATCATAATCAGGATTAGAAAGAGAACACCAAAAGGATGCAAAAATCACAGTTGAAAAGACTCCTAATTAGCTGAGCTTAAGAAACATATTTTCAATCCCCCTACAGTGCACCATTCATAAAAAGGTGGAGTAAGAAAACCAAAAAGGTTAGATGGAACACGACAATGAGTGAATCAGATGACAAATGGTGTTAAGTTTTTGGAATTAGTATTTATAAACTCAAACATGCATCAATTTGAGGTTGCATTTATCACCCATCCACAGGTGTAAATATGCCACATAAACTGCAGTTAGACAAAAAATCTCTCCACATTCATAAATTAAAACTTCATCCCATCCTCCAGGAGATGAAAGCAGAGAAAGAAGAAACAACACTTCGAAAACAACTTCACATTTGCTAATGAAAGAATTCAAACTGCAACTGCATCTAGATCTAGGAAGAGTAGAAAGTCGAACCTTTATATCCAAGAACAGATGCTCCAGCTGCAAACCCACCAACAGCTCCATTAATGAAGTCTCTCTTCATTCTATAATTCTGCACAAGCTGCTCAACGCCAATGTATACCCCTCCAATAGCAGCAAATGTCATTCCATAGTTTCCCATCATTTTCAATGTCCTCACAAGCCCAGGCAGAGCAACATTCCTCTCAACACGGGGCACATCATACCAAGTGGCAGCAATTGTCCCAAAAATTGTCCCAGCAACAAATCCTGTAGTTGCACCTTTAATCGTTTTCATTAATGACGTATCATCATCCTCCAAGTACCTACGCTCTGAAGCATCCATGAGTTGTTTTTCCCTTCAAGTTTACGTGATGACCAAAGCTGCAGAAAGAAAAGAAACAAAGACTCAGACCTAAACGTTTCAAACTATCCCATAATAAAATCATTTACATTAACAGTAAATTAATTCGTTATCTCAGCAGAAAAAAGAAAAAATGGACAAAAAAACCACGGAGAATTTCTAATATCCTGTGAAATACAAGCAGCTAGATGCAAATATGCTAATGAAACAGCAAAAAGAGTCGAGCAATCTAACATCGTCAATTCGAACCAGTAACCCGCTAGATAACGAACAATTCGAAAATTAAACCAAATGAATAAGTTCAGATCAAGCCGGAAGCCCCAAACGATATCCGCTACAACTGCAGATAAATATTCAATTTCTCTATTCCCTCATCAAGAGAAACATGAAAATGAACTTCAGCGATAAAATGGGAGGCAGATCAAAGCAAACCCAGAGGGGTAAAACCTAGACGAAATGCGTTAACAATTACATCGAATGCGATAATCGTAGGTCGAAAAGTATTGCAAATTAGTAAATCGATGAACAGTAGAACAAGAAGGATTGGATTGAAGAGAGAAACACATACCCCTTTCGATGATGAAGCTCGCTGGAAAGAGGAGACTGAAGTTCTTAAACCGGCTCGAGAAGAAGAGCTTCTCTTCAACTCGTCTTACTCAATCTGACGCCGTTACAACCCCATTCCCAGATGGATTCGTAATTACTATACTACCCCCGTCCATGTATATGGCAAAGTTAAAATACAAGGTTAATCTCTGTCAATTGTCAAATACCCCGAAAAATTTCACAAAAAAACTTAAAAACCAACTATAGATGACATCTTTCTAAAAACTTGTCTATGTTTGACCTTCTTGTCATGTGAAATACTATTTTTACCTCCACTTTTAATACAACTCAGGTGGCACTTAAATAGGTGGCAAACTAAAACTAAGGGATCGTTCACATTTCTCTCATACTTTTATTTTTTGCTCTCAGTTTTCTCTCAACTCTCCTTTGCCTTCAATGTCATCTTCGAACAGTTCTTCACTGCTTATCGGTCACTTTCTACACATTTTTCACCAGCGTTCTCGTGATTTGAAAGGTATCTTACTCGTTTCCTTCAATGCATGTTGATTTTTTCGTTCAGCCATATCAAAATGGTTAGTTTAACGAAATTGATTACCCAACGTAGGTTAAACAATCGTCCAACTTAGGTTAAGAGATCTCCAACTTAGGTTAAACAATCGCCCAACTTAGGCCAATCAATCGCTCAACTTAGGTTAAACAATCGTTTGGGATTTGGTAAGCTATCATTTAGGTTTTAGTAAGCGATCGTTTAGGTTTTATTGCACGATATTCTATTTATTATTGCAAATGTATATGTTTGTTATAGTTTACTAAGATGGCTCCCTACTGAGAAATATTTCTCTGCTACCTTCTCTTGCATGGTCTACAAAATGAATAACCTGATTAAGAAGAAACTTACCACAGAGCATATGTTTATGTTTAGGAAAACCTATTTTGGTCCACTGTTGGACGTGGACCTTGTGTTTAATGAGCAACTATTCCACCATTTTGTGTTAAGGGAGGTTAGTGATGAGAACCCGAATATATAAGTTTCAACATACTGGGAAAGAATGTTACATTCACCTAAGATGATTTTAATCTGATAACTGGGTTGCGACCGACCGAGGAAACAATTGAAAGAGATATAAGTGGTGAGAGACTACGACATCTACTGTTTGAACCAAAGGACCCAAATGAGAAGAAGGAAAAACTTTGTAAGGATGTTGAGACTGCTTTTGAAAAATATAGATTTACAAACGATGAATATGTCATAAAGGTTGCATTGGCATTGTAAATAGAATTTGTGATGATGGGAAAACACAAGAAAACACAATTCCATGATAAGATATTTGGGATCGTCGATGACACCAAAGTCTTTAGACATTATGACAGGTCGATTGTCTTATTCCAACATTTGTTGAATAACATGAAGTGCATTTTACGCGGGAAGAAAGAGTCACACGATATAAAAAAAGCAGCAAATCCCAAACACGTCACATACTACTGTATAAAGGGATTTGTACTTGCATTTCAGGTACGTACTTGCTATTCCAATTTAATTCAATATAATTTTAATTGGTTTGTTATTTATGTATATATTTCTTCCATATTGTAGGCTTGGGCTTACGAAACACTATCAATATCTAGTAAGTTTAGAGCCAATAAAGTGAGCAAGAAGGCAATACCACGAATTCTTAGGTGGACATGGTCTCAGACTCCATCGTATAAGTTGTTGGATAGAAATGTATTCCAACCTAGAAAAGTAAGCATCTATTAGAGTTTTTAAACGATCGCTTATAGTTTACTAAATGATCGCCCATATTGTAATCACACTAAACACTTGCCCACATAATTCTAAACGATCTCTCACATTAATCTAAATAATCATTTAGAAATTATTTAAACGATCGCTTAGCAAATCTAAATGATCGTTTAGAAATTATCTAAACAATCGCTGAAATTTGTCTAAGCGAGCGTTTAGAAATATGTGGGCGATCGTTTAGTAACTACTTGTGTATTTGATATGTATCGACTTGTTTACATCATTCACATGTAGACTATTGTTACATCGAGACTTATACCAACAGCGGATGAGTTGAGGTACAAGGAAAATCGACTAGGAGTGGTGGATCTGATGCAAGCAGACTGCCAAATAAGACTTAATGAGAACAACACTGATCAACACTCCCACGATACCCATGTTGGTCATCATAAGAAGTCTGAGGGTCATGAACTATTTAATGAATATACTCATGAGTATGATCCCCCTTAGTCATCACGTCCGTTTGTGGAGGAGAAGCCTGTGATTGAGCATTCATCATAGCCAAATGTACGACCTCGTGAATGCATGACCGACCCGACTAATGTTCATAAGGGAAAAAAAGGCATGATTCTTCAGAAAAGCAATCTAAGTCCTCGGGAAGCAATAAGCATTCAAAGTCTTATAAGGTCTTGAAAGGGGAAATATTGGAAGTTTGCAAAGATTTAATGAACTTGACAATTATTATCCATTAGTTGAGTGATGTCTTTAATCATCAACATGAACGCATTACCCAAAAACTGAATGAAATGAAGTTGTTGGTTCAGTATCTGCTGTGTATTTTTTAAAATGTCTGAGTGATAAATAATCCTTTAGGATAAGCTAAAGATCATTTATGCATTGTTAAATGATCGTTTAGATAGTCCTAAACGATCGTTTAACTATTCCTAAACGATCATTTAGCTAATCATAACGATCCTTTAGCTAATAAATGATCATTTATATAATAATAAACGATTGTTTATATAATCATAAACGATAAGAAAATTTAACCAACCTTTATATCATCGTCATTCAAACAGTCGTGAGGTCTTATGACAATGTCATCATATAATGGACCCTCTAATGGTCTATGTGTTGGGATTGGTGTCTTAATTCTCCCGGAGTCTCATTGTTTTGTAAAGATGCATGTTATTTAATGAATAAATAAGTGTTATCTAATTCTGACATTTACTCATATCTAATAAACAAAGCTCCTTGATTATCTTATATGAACTTAAGCATGTATATGTGATATACAAGTTGATTATGCCTTAAGTGAAAATCTAAAAAGGTCTGTAGTATAAGGACTAAAGTGGGATATCTGATCCTGGTAACGCTACGAATACGGCCCACTTTGTAGAGGTTTGCAAGTATTATAAACTACTACAGATGGTAGATCCTGACCATTCATGTGGAGACATATGAGCGGGGGTGTGCTATACAAAGAGTTTGTATAAGACCTAGACCACGAGATGATTAGACTCTGTATATAACACCGTTGATACTAGAGACTTGCATCTCACCTAAACGACTATAGGTGACATGACCTCAATCCTGAGTGTTTTTGGAGCCTTTGAGGGTGATCTTTTGATTAGTATAGGTAAAAGTGACCAGATTGCCAACTCAACATGCCTACCTTTTTGGGAATTTGTCTGATCTAAGAGTTGGGAACTCAATCCACAAAATGGAATTCACTCATTTCCCGAAACAGGGATAAGAAGAGAGATTGCTCCCTTAAGAGTTGATATCGGGACTTGAACATAGTGGCCACAGCTTCTCTTTGGAAGGGAAGACTCAGCCATAGTAGAACTATGACTTATGTTCATTAGAGGGATCAATGGTACTTAAGGAGACAGATGTAACTACAGGGCCATAATGGTTATTGGCTCAACTGTACTTACGAACGATCTGTGAAGGGTTGTCGCACTGCTGATTGGTTAAGATGGACACATAATATATCTGTGGTAAGGAGAGTTCAACTATCAGTCTTTAGTGGAGTGTCTGGCAGTTAACGGATGGTGGATCCCGTGACTAAAGAGTTTAGTCAGTTATTCACGTACCATTGGAGCTTCGAGCTATAGGTCCATAAGGTCCTCTTGGTAGCTCAATGGATTCAGTTGAGGATTAGTTTTTGGTGTTAATTTGAAATGTTCAAATTGACAAGAGATTTTGATTATATGTGATATAATTGGTATGATGTATAAGATACATCTAGTGGAGGATTGATGTAAATGAGATTTGCATTAAGTACCATGGAATAGAAAAAGAACTATGGTTTATATGTTTCATAAGATGAAATATTCAAACTATAGGTTATAAATATAGTATGATAAGTTGGTTATCATTTATATTTATAATAATATTACTTATTAGATAATTAATTCTTTTTCTTTAAATAACCAAATGAGTGGGTGGTTATTGGATTCATGGTAACCGCGAGCTTAAAAGGAAAATGGTTTTCCTAATTTTAGTATGATTTACAAACTGTTGAAAAGTTTTCGTAAAAAGGTTTTTGAGTTTTCTCTCTCACGAAAAAGAAACTCACGTAGTCGTCAAGTAAATATGGATATACTAAACGACGGCTAGGGCAACCTAAATGATCGTACAGTGGCGAGCTTAATTATCGTACAGTATTTACCAAACAATCGTATAGTTTTACTAAACGATCGCTTGCCCTAAGTAAACGATCGTGTAGAGTTTATACGCGACAGACCGAGCTAAACGATCGCATAGCTTTTGCTAGACGATCGCATAGCTTTATTTAAACGATTAGGCATCGACCTATACGATAGGTCTCCACCATCTTTCACTTGCCTAGTTGTGTACACAATCGGTATTTCCTCCTTCATCTGCCTCATTCCAAGTCCGAACAGAGTCCACCCTCTGGATTCTCACACCGAGAATACCAAGGTAGCCTTGTTGGTGGTGTCAGACTCAACTCGACACCATCGAGGTTCTGTGGAGGCCGTTCGTGGTGATGCGAAGGAGTTCGCGCTATTGCAGAGGAGTTCATGACTAAGGTGATCGTTGAGGACGAGTGCGGTGTTCGTGTTCGGTGTTGCGATCGTATAGATCGAGCATTTGAAGTTGTTGTTGTCCAAGTGGTCGTGCACAAAAGAGTGTGAAGACACATCTGCAATTGTTCGTACAGTTTTTCCCTTTGTGCATTTGAGTTTTTCATGCTGTAATTTCTGTATGAATTGTATAACCGCTTGTTTGAAGTCGACTGTAAATGTATTGTTCATTTATGATTGTGATTTGGAATAATCTTTCTTCCATTGCTCATGGAAATGTCGAATATGATTTTCTTCAATTGGTATCAGAGACAGGTTTTGATCCTGTGACCTGTGGGTTATAGGCCCACCGGATTGCTACATGGGTTTGACTGACCGCGGATCCTGTGACCGATCGCGGGGTGCTTAGTACACGATGGTTGGAGAAGCAATGCTTTGCCCAAACGGTTTAAGACCCAGTTCGCTTGTTTGAACCAGAGACTCCTTGTCTTTGTAATAGTTGGCTTTATTTTTGTGTTTTTCAGGCAATTTTACTATGTTCATCAACTTGTATTGTTTATACATGTGATGTATGGTACTTATATGCCAAAGTGTTTGTCATATAGTTAAAACTCACCTTAGGTTGTGCAATTATCATGCATCATGTATTATAATTGTTATAATCGAGCATGAAAAAATTACTTGAAAGCATGGGCATGCATCATGAAATATAAGAGTTATATTTTACATGTAGTGAGCATTATCATGCATCATCCTTTTATTATAAATGTTATAATCTAAGGGTGAATGGAAGCATGTTTTGCTTGTTTTCATTACCGTTTTGTATAAGTGTTATATAAAAGAAGTAGCAATGAATGGACAATGCATTGAGCATGACATATAGGCTGTTTATAGGCGTTATGAATGCCTTGCATGTATTAGCTTTGTATTGTGATGGTTGTTTCCGTTTATAAGTGTTATAAAGGAAATTAAACCTAAAATCAATAATTCAGAGTTGCATGCGAACTTAGGGTGAACTCAAGTTTTTAAAAGGGTTTTAAAATTGGACTGAGATAGACCTAAAGTCAAGTGGTTCTAAAGAGTTTAGTAACCTAGATTAGTCTTTTAAAATTAGTTTAATAGGATTAAATTAGTTAAATAAAAGATTAAATTTGTTGTGAACCTATCTATAACGGACCTTTTGTCTAAGGCGGATTCTGGCTAGGCTGGGGTTCTTAAGTTGACGGAAACATAACACCCCTACCTGGGGAACCTACCTGGAAAAGTGAATTAGATAGATTTTCAACAAGCATGCGACATTTTGGTCAAAAATTTCGTTAAAGAGTTTAATGGACGATGATCAAAAGTTGTTTCACTATCCAAGATAAAAGTTACTCTTGAGCAAACCCAAAAGTCACTTACTTAAAATCATTAGTCGTGTTTTTTCTAAGTAAACTAAACCTTAGGTTATAAAATACTCAATAGAGGAAGAGGCATATCAGATATGTCAATGATTCCACTCACGTTTCTTCTTCTATGTTCCCATCGTGAGATTCATGTTTGGCCTCGTGGTGCCCAGGATGCATCCCCCTTCAGATGGTGTTTGCATGAGTCAATATCAAAGTGAACAGAGAGAGTGTTTATAGTAAGTGGGTGAAGGGTGTGTGTCAACACGTCCTATGGTCTCTGTCATTGGTTCACACCGTGAGATCATTCTGTATGCCTTCGTGTCGCCTTTGGAGAGTCCTCTTTCGAATGGGTTTTGTGCAGTTGGTCGATATCAAGGTGAACTCCAAAAATGGATAGGATCGCTTTAGGTTTTACCCCAACCAAATTTTTCCCTTCGGATTGGCCTTTTGGGACGGACCTCTAGGGCTTAAAATGGCAGGTCACACTTATGGGAGATTGTTAATTAAGTTAATGATCTCTTGGTCAAATCAATGATGACTTGTCGTTATAGGAGCAAGATTTATTCTAGTATTAATGACTGGTTGAGAACTTATCAATTTAGAGGAAGGATAATTGACCTTCCTTCGGCAGCTTTTGTCCTAAGCATTTGAAGCGTCATTGCGAAACTAGATGTCACACGGTGTTCATGTTAGTTTTGATAAAATCTTATTGGATGTTGTTTTGTTTTACAACGAGTATTTGCTTAAAACCTAACGTAGATCAATGTGTTTTTCCTTTCAGAAACTCATTAGTATTTCCGTTTAAAGCTTTTAAAAATGACTGATTATATATGGTGGAAAGAATCGTGTGAAACGAATTTCGTGGAAAACGACCTCCATCCCACTACTCTCCAAAAGAGGAGACAAGACAATAAATATGATTTATTGGTCTTGGAGACATGTCTGGTAGAGAATGATGATTCTGCCTGATCCTTGATTCAGGTGCTACCAATCATGTCAGTTTCTCTTACAAGGATTCAGTTCCTGGCAAACGTTGCCACAGGGAGAGATGACTCTTCGAGTCGGAACTGGTGAGGTTGTTTCAGTTATTGTTATAGGCAGGCTGAAGTTATTTGTTGACAAGAAATGTTATCTATTACTGGATAATGTTTTTGTAGTTCTTCATATTAAAAGAAACTTGATCTCAGTTTCTTGTCTCATTGAACAAAACTATGTCGTCTCCTTTTCTGAAAATAAAGTATTTATTTTCAAGAATGGAATAGAGATTGGTTATGGTTCAATGGAAAATAACTTATATGTACTAAGGTCATTAGTCATAAAAACCTTGTTTAACACTGAAATATTCAGTACGGAAACAATAGCTAAAAGACCAAAGGTTTCTCCAAAGGAAAACGCCCATCTTTGGCATCTAAGGTTAGGTCACATCAACCTCAATAGGGTTGAGAAGTTGGTGCAAAATGAACTTCTAAAGAGTTTAGAAGAAAACTCCTTATCGGTATGTGAATCATGCCTCAAAGGCAAGATGACCAAACAACCTTTTACTGGAAAAGGTTACAGAGCCGAGGAAGCCTTGGAGCTTGTACATTCAGACCTCTATGATCCGATAAATGTTAGAGCTAAAGGAGGGTATGAATATTTCATCTCTTTTATAGATGATTATTCAAGGTTTGGGTATCTTTTCCTAATGCAACGTAAGTCTAAAGCCCTTGACAAGTTCAAGGAGTATAAGGCTGAAGTTGAAAACTTGTTAGATAAGAAGATAAAAACACTACAATCTGACCATGGTGGAGAGTATATGGACTTTAATTCTAGAACTATATGATAGAACATGGGATTGTGTCTGAATTCTCGGCCCCTAGTACACCTCAATAGAATTGTGTATCTGAAAGAAGAAACAGAACCTTGTTGGACATGGTTCGATCTATGATGAGTTATGCTCATCTTTCAGACTCGTTTAGGGGTTATGCAGTGCAGACTACATGTTATATCCTTAACAACGTTCCCTCAAAAAGTATTTCTGAAACACCTTTTGAGTTATGGAGAAGCCGTAAAGGTAGTTTACGCCACTTCAGGATTTGGGGAAGTCTGGCACATGTGCTAGCGACTAACCCAAAGAAATTGGAACCGCGTTCGAAGGTTTACCTCTTTGGAGGCTACCCCAAGGAAACGAGAGGATGATACTTCTATGATCCGAGTGAGAACAAAGTGTTTGTTTTCAAAAATGCTATCTTCTTGGAAGAAGATCACATGAGGGATCATAAGCCACGAAGTAAGCTCATTTTACGTGAGATCTCTATTGAGACCTAGACTGTTGAGGGTTCAACAAGAGATGTTGAATAGGTCGACAGATCAACAAGAGTTGTTGAGGTCAGAATGTCTAGTCAACCAGCTCAAGAGTTGAGACTGCCTCAATGTAGTGGAAGGGTTATTATTAACGAGTAGAAATGCACGTCATTACAGTGCTAAGTTATTAAACAATGAAGGATTGCGTTGATAAAATATGTTAGATTGCGTCCAAAAAGCATTAAGTTCATAATATTGTGGTCGCATGCGTTCATCGCATAAGAACAATTAATTCTTGTATTTTATGCAGAATATGCGTTGATGCAAGGCGGAAAGCGAGATCAAAGAAATCAATGGCCGAGCACAGCATTACCGCAAGGCTCTACGATGATTTGTGCTCGCAAACATTTTCTCAAGAAGAATTATCGCATAGAGTCAGTACAACTTGGTGGGCGCATCTAGGTGAAAGGCATAATTAACCACGATGGGACAGAAAGCTGATGACGGTCGAATCTGAATTAAGTTGACAAGCCACTAATGAAAACAAGTATACTCAGCTTTTTGGTGACAAATATTTGGCACATCAGTCAGAGAATTAAAGTCATCCCATATGTGCAACCATAAGCGAGAAGCCACTTTAACCTCGAAGGTCTATAAATACCGAAGGCATCCTTTAGAAAAGGGGTTCAGTTCAGCTGGTTCAGCAATTCAGCAAGATTTTGTTCATAGTTTAGCCTGTCCATAGTTTTCTTTTATTCTTAAAAAGTCAGAGCAAGAGAAGAGCTGAGATGCCGGAAGATCGCTCACGGCAACTCGAGAGAGAACCCGGAGGCGTAGAAAGCAAAGAGCGGGCCGAATCTCGCAAGAGCGAGATTATCTTTTGAACACGAGTAAAAAAGACAGTGTAAAAGCCTGGGAAGCAAGAGATTGCAACCAGTCTCTTTATTCTCTTCTTGCATTGTTATTTTGTACTTCAAATTTATATTTATACAATGGAAGTTCTTATTCTACATCTGTTCACTCTCTTAGCATGCATGAGTAGCTAAACTTGTCGAATGGGTTGAGAAGAACTAAGCTAACATGACCTAGGATTTTTATTGTTTGCGATTATCTTGTTTTATGTTGTACCCAACAACCCTTTAGAGCTACTCGAGAGAGTGTCTAAAGAAAAAACCTAAGACTTGAGAGAGCTAGGTTAGAATCTAGACTCGAAAGAGCAAGATGGAACTGGATAAACAAGAGATAGGGACTTAGAGATAAACTCTGTTTGCCAACATGCATCGCATGCACCCTAGAGATAGATTATGATATTATGTGGTCCCCTTATTTGTGTGTGTTTCTTCTTGTCATCGCATGAATAAGAATAGAGGCTTATGTGGAGGTCCTATAGACTCATCGCATATATCGCATGCGTTCTAGCCTTGGAAGCCGTAGCATTCACATCGAGAGATGGTTTACTATTGTTTGTGTGTTGCATGGTCGTATAACATGAACGCATCCTATGAAGTGTTAGCCAAACCCTTCTCAACCCGTTCACCGCATACTCATCGTATCTTCCGTTTTATCAACTCTCTTCGAAACTCCGCTGCATTTTTTATTTTTATCACCACAACCAACAACATCAAACAACTATTTAAGTTACCGGTTACCGCAAAGTTTCCTGAAAAATTACCACCGTATATTATTTTTCTAAGTCCTTGAATTCGACCCTGGACTTACCAGGAAACTCAGTGGGGTTTATACTTGGATTCCACTGAGAAATCTTGATTGCTTAACGCATTCCATCACCGTATTTCATCCATAATTCCACCTCATAAAATAACGCATCAGTTATGAACCCACCGGATCACTACATGGGTTTGACTGAAGCCCAAAACGTCATTACGAATGATGGGGTTGAGGATTCGTTGTCTTTTAAGAAATCAAAGGAGGATGTTAACAAAGATAAATGGGTTAAGGCCATGAACCAGGAAATGGAGTCTATGTACTTCAATAACGTCTGGGAGCTTGTTGATGCACCTAATGGGGTAAGACCTATTGGGTGTAAATGGATCTTTAAGCGAAAGCGAGGTGTAGATGGAAAGGTGCAAATCTTTAAGGTTAGACTCGTGGCAAAGGGTTATACCTAGGTTGAGGGAGTTGACTATGAGAAAACTTTCTCACCTGTTGTCTTGTTGAAGTCTATCAGGATACTTCTATCCATAGCCACATTTTATGATTATGAAATATGGAAAATGGATGTCAAGACTGCCTTTCTTAATGGTAATCTTGTGGAGACCATCTATATGACTCAATCAGAGGGGTTCGTAGTTCCAGATCAAGAGCAAAGAGTTTGCAAGCTTAATAGGTCTATTTATGGGCTGAAACAAGCATCTAGATCTTGGAACATCGGATTTGACATTACTGTCAAGCCGTTTGGCTTTGACCAGAATGTTGATAAGTCTTGTATTTACAAGAAGATCATCAACAACTTAGTAGCTTTCCTGGTACTGTATGTGGATGATATCCTACTCATTGGGAATGATGTAGGGTATCTAACTGACATTAAGAGTTGGTTAGCTACTCAGTTCCAAATGAAAGATTTGGGTGAGGCACAGTATGTTCTCGGGATCTAGATTATTCGGGATTGCAAGAACAAACGATTATCCCTGTCTCAGGCATCGTACATTGATCAAATGTTGATCAGGTACAAGATGCAGGATTCCAAGAGGTGTTTATTACTCTTCAGGCATGGAATCGTTCTGTCTAAGGATCAATGTCCTAAGACACCTCAAGGCATTGAGGAGATGAGACGGATTCCCTATGCTTCTGCTATAGGAA
This sequence comes from Benincasa hispida, assembly GCF_009727055.1. Classification (NCBI taxonomy): domain Eukaryota; kingdom Viridiplantae; phylum Streptophyta; class Magnoliopsida; order Cucurbitales; family Cucurbitaceae; genus Benincasa; species Benincasa hispida. The sequence continues at coordinate 71,509,250 of NC_052359.1, read as the reverse complement.
GCTTGATGTATGCAATGTTGTGTACCAGACCTGACATTTTCTATGCAGTAGGGATTATCAGTCGGTATCAGTCCAATCCAAGATTTAATCACTGGACGACCGGTCAAGACGATCCTCATGTACCTTCGAAGAACGAGGGACTACATGTTTTGTGTTATGGAGATAAGGATCTGATCCTTACAGGATACACGAACTCCGACTTTCAGACCGATAGAGATTCTCGTAAATGGACATCGGGGTCAGTGTTTACTCTGAATGGAAGGGTTGTAGTCTAGTGAAGCATCAAGCAAGGATGCATTGCGGACTCCACTATGGAAGCCGAATACGTAGCGGCTTGTGAAGCAGCTAAAGAGGCTATTTGGCTGAGGAAGTTCCTTTCCAATTTGATTGTTCCAAATATGGATTTGTCGATCACTCTTTATTGTGATACAAGCGAGGCTGTGCAAATTCGAAGCAGCCTCAGACTCATCGTAAGGGTAAGTACATAGAATGGAAATATCACATAATCAGGGAGATTGTGCATCGCGGTGATGTGATAGTCACGAAGATCGCATCGGAGCACAACATTGTTGATCCCTTTACAAAGGCCTTCACAGTTAAAGTGTTCGAGGGTCACCTAGAGAGTCTGGATCTGTGGGACATGTGGCATTTTGTCTAGGGAAAGTGGGAGATGATACTGGGATATGCCCTTGTTTATTGTATATTGTACATTTTTATTGTATTGTACATTAGCCTTCCGAGTCATTAGGACAAGTAGAAGATTGTTGGGATTGGCGTCCTAATTCTCCAAAGTCTCGCTATTTTGTAAAGATGCACATTGTTTAATGAATAAAATAAGTGTTAATTAATTCTTTTGGCATTACTCATATCCAATAAACAAAGCTCCTTGGTTATCTTATGTGAACTTAAGCATGTATATGTGATATACAAGTGGATCATGCCTTAAGTGATAACCTAAAAAGGTTTGTAGTATAAGGATTAAGGTGGGATATCTGATCCTGGTGACACTACGGATACAACCCACTTTGTAGAGGTTTGCAAGTGTTGTAAACTACTATAAATGGCAGATCCTGGCCATTCATATAGAGACGTGCGAGCGGGGGTGTTCTATACAAAGAGTTTGTATAAGACCTTGACCACGAGATGACTAGACTCTGTATATAACACCGTTGATACTAGAGACTTGCATCTCACCTAAACAACCATAGGTGACACGACCTCAATCCTGAGTGTTTTGGAAACTTCTACCTTTGAGGGAGGTCCTTTGATTAGTATGGGTGAGAGTGGTTAGATTGCCAACTCAACATGCCTACCTTTTTGAGGATTTTTCTAATCTAGGAGTTGGAAACTCAATCCACAAGATGGAATTCACTCCTTTCCCGAAGCAAAGATAAGTAGAGAGATTGCTCCCTTAAGGGCTAATTCCGGGGCTTGAACATAATGGCCACAACTTCTCTTTCGAAGAGAAGACTCAGTCATAGTAGGACTATGATTTATGTTCATTAGAGGGATCCGTGGTACTTAAGGAGACAGATGTAACTAAAGGAGCATAATGGTTATTGGCCCAGCTGTATTTACGAGCGATCTGTGAAGGGTTGTCGAACTGCGAATTGGTTAAGATGGACACATAATATATATGTGGTAAGTTCAGTTGTCGGTCTTTAGTGAAGTGCCTGACAGTTAACAGATGGTAGATCCCATGACTAAAGAGTTTAGTCAGTTATTCACATACTGTTGGAACTTCGAGCTACAGGTCTATAAGGTTCTCTTTGTAGCTCATTGGATTCAGTTGAGGATCAGTTCTTGGTGTTGATTTGAAAAGTTCAAATTAACAAGAGGTATTTTGATTATACGTGATATAATCGGTATGATTTATGAGATATAACTAGTAGAGGATTGATGTAAATGAGATTTACATTAAGTACCATGGAATAGAAAAAGAACTATGATTTATATATTTCATGAGATGAAATATAAAAACTATAGGGTATACATATAGTATGATAAGTTAGTTATCATTTATATTTATAATAATATTACTTATTGGATAATTAATTATTTTTCTTTAAATAACCAAATTAGTGGGTGGTTATTGGATTCATGGTAACCGTGAGTTTAAAAGGAAAATAGTTTTCCTAATTTTACTATGATTTACAAACTATTGAAAAGTTTTCGTAAAAAGTTTTTTGAGTTCTCTCTCTCACGAAAAAGAAACTCACGTAGTCGTCAAGTAAATACGAATTTACTAAATGACGGCTAGGGCGATCTAAACGATCGTACATGTTGGGAATGTCCTAGAACTCGCAGTTCATATTAAACATTCTATTTAATCAATAACGATGACTTGTTGATTTTTCATTTTATTATGAAAATCCAATAAACGCATCCTTGGCTATAGTCTGAATGTTGTAACTTTATGTAGTAACATAAACAGGATCAAGTTGACAGTATATAGCCTAAATGGTCTAATAAGTATATGGATGAAATTGGGTATCTCATCCTGGTAACACTATTGGATGCGACCCACTCTGTAGTTGTTACAAGAAGTTGTAAGGTACTACAAACAATGTGATCCACAAATCGTTCATCTTGAGACATGAGAGTAGGGGTATCCTATGCAATGAGTATGCATATAGATTGGACCACGAAAATGGTTACTTTTCTTTATAACGACCGTTTACTGTTAAAACTGACTATTTCATTATTATATAACCTAGGTTAACTCGATCTTAATCCTGAGCTAGCTATGAAATCCTGTTTGTTCGGGATTATCCTTTGATCTACAAACGGTAAGAGTAGTCCAATAACACTGCTCAATAAGCTTACCATTTTGGGGATAAGACCGGATGAATAGTTAGGGACATAGCCTTGCAAGATGGAATTCACTCTTCCCTATTTAGGGTTAACAGATAGGTTGTTCTCTTAAGTATTGTCTCCAGGTCTTGAACAATCGGAGCCCTGCCTTCTTATGATAGAGAAAGGATTTGATTCATAGAGATTATAAATCAGAATTGTTCATTAGAGGATCAGTAGAAACTTAAGGAACAAGATGTAGTCACAGGGGTAAAACGGTATTTTTGACCTAGTTGTGATTACGAACAACCTGTGAAGGATTGACTTACTGATTATGGTTATTAAGTAGACATAATATATCTACAGTGAGAGGAGTTCAACTATGGGCTATAGTGGAGTGTCCCATTAGTTAACGAATGGGAGTTAGATCGGACTAATGAGTTTAGTCGATTAATCTCGAATCGTTGGAGCTCATGATCTGCTAGGGTTCTGCGAGGTCCTCTTACTAGCTCGTAAATGGATAAGCTTTAGGGTAGCTTGAGAGATGCTTTAGTTTTTGCTAGAATTAGTGAATTAGAAAGCTTATGGATCCTTAATACTTCCGTTGCATGTTGTGTGAGCTACTTAGGTGATGGATAATGGAAAAATCCATTTTTCCATTTTGTGTTTTTGTTTTCTTTTCCTTTTTCAATTTTATTTCAAAAATAAAATTTGATTTAACAATCTATTTTGATTTTTAAAAATGAAAATTTAATTAATTATTAAATAAAACTTAATTAATTTAATATCAAATATTAAATTAATTTTAACACATATCCATCTTTATATATTTAAATCATATTTAAATATATAAGTTCTCCTATTTCGTTTAATTCTAAAATTAAACATATAATTATATCTCATATAATTACTAGTTCCCTTAATTCTATTTTGAACGTTTCAAAATAACTTATCACGTTATTCTAAAACTAGTCCGTTATGAGCTAGTACGAGGACCTTGTGGACCTACAGATCATAGGCTCCAACGTTCCAAGATTAATTGACTAAACTCATTAGACCAAATTAATCCCCATTCATTAACTAATGGGTCATTCCACTAAAGCCCATAGTTGCACTCCCCTCACTATAGATATATTATGTCCACATGATTTAACCATAATCAGCAAGTCGACCCTTCACAGGTTGTTCGTAATAATGGTTGGGTCAAATATCTGTTTTACCTCCGAGATTACGTCTTATTCCTCAAGTCCCTATTGATCCTCTAATGAATAACTGGTTTGTGATCCAATCATCAAACCAAACTCTCTCAACCCAGTGAGAGGGTGGGCCCCTTGTTCAAGACCTGGATTCAGTACTTGAGAGAACAACCTTTCTCCTATCCCTAAATTGGGTAAGCGTGAACTCCATCTTGCAAGGCCATGTCCCCAGCTATTGATCCGGTCTTATCCCCAAAATGTTAAGCTTATTGAGCAGTGTTGTTGGACTACTCTCACCATTTGCAGACCAAAAGATAATCCCGAACAAACAGGAGTTCATAACTAGCTCAGGATTATGATCGAGTTAACCTAGGTTATATAGGTGATATAGTCAGTCTTAAACAGTAAACAACGTTATAAAGTAAGAGCGACTTATTTCTTGGTCCTGATCTCTTGTGCAAACTCATTGCATAGGACGCCCCCACTCCTCATGTCATAACATGTACGAATTAGGATCACTTCGTATGTAGTACTTTACAACTCTTTGTAACAACTACAAAGTAGACCGCATCCAATGGTGTTACCAGAATAAGGTACCCAACCTCATTCATGTACCATAGATCATTTTGACTATTTACTCGAACTCGATCCACTCTTATGTCTCCACATAAAGTTCAAGTACTCATACAATAGTCATGGGTCTTAATTTATTGGATTTAGACTTTTGTACAATTTATGAAATCAATAACAAGTATATTGATAATAGAAAATGTTTATCATTTTACAAACTGCGAGTTTTTAGGACATAAAACCCAACAATACTCCCATTTGGACTAAAGCTTCAGTGGATCAATATATACAAATATATACAATGTTAAGTTTACATGGAGAGAATAAAATGTACAAATACAATAGACTAGGGAATCACAATACCCATCAATTCTCCCACTTGCCCTAATAATTCAAAACTCGTAAACCTAGTCCTACTAGGTGACCCTCGAACACTTTAGCCAAGAGGGCCTTCGTAAATGGATTAGCTATGTTTCTTTTGTTGATTCGCTTATAGCAACATACTCAGCTTCCATTGTGGAGTCCGCAAACAACTCTGCTTGATGTTTCTCTGCACAACTGCTCCTCTGTTAAGAGTGAATATTGACCCTGAAGTTGATTTCCTTGAATCAATATCGGTCTGAAAGTCAGAATCAATGTATCTAGTAAGGATCAAATCCTTAGAACCATACACGAGCATATAATCTCTCGTTCTCCGAAGATACTTGTGAATGTTTTTAACCGCAGTCTAATGGTCATGACCAGGATTATACTGAAATCTGCTGACAATTCCTATTGCATAGCATATGTCGGGATGAGTACACAACATTGCATTCATCATCGCGTCGCATAACATTTATCTACACGATCGCTTAGCTCCGGGACTAAACAAACGTTCAGTGCTATCGCGTAGCATTTCATCGCATCATTTAGCGTGCATCATTACTGAACGATCGTATAGCGTCATCGTTTAGCAAAATCAACAAATCGTCTAGTTCCCATGATAAAAACTAAACGATCGTGTAATGCTATCGTATAGCAAATGAACGTATCGCTTAGCTCTCACAGGTACACGATCGTTTAGCGTTTAACATCACAACGATTAACGCATATTATTAAATGATCATCTAGCTTTTCTTCTCATTGTGAAACGTCTGGAGCTAAACAATTGTTTAGCAACTGGACCTCAGCAACAAATTTAAGCAGAAGGTGAAAAATCTCGAACAGCAACTCGACCTTCTTCGCTTGTTTCTTCAATTACATCTTAATTTCAACTCTAATGACTTTAAATAAATTACAGACTCTTGCTAACACATAAATGCTCATCAAACAAGAGCCAATTACAAATTTAATTGAGAAATTAAAGAGAATTAAAATGCCAAAATAGAGAAAATCATATCTGTGCATTAATTTCATATATCTCATGAAAAAACATCCACCTTGCCAAAATTAGAGCGAATTGAAAGCTTAAAAGATGCTCTGATACCAATTGAAAGAGTAAAACAATATGCAGTAGAAGTATCAAGGATTCATAAGCTTTCTAATTCACTAATTTTAGCAAAAACTAAAGCATGCTCTTATCAAAAAGTGGGTTTTCTAAACATACCTTTGATGAACTCTCCAAAAAACGCATGTTTAGCTGTTGTCTTCACTTGTTATCAACGTCAACCACCTCAAAGCCTTTCCTACTATGCTCTTGGAGCTTTAGGGTAGCTTGAGAGATTAATTTGAAACGTTCAAATTAAACGAAACAAGAGAATAAATATTTAAATATGATTTAAATATATAAAGATGATTATTGTGCAAAAATTAATTTAATATTTGATATTAAATTAATATATGAAATTAATTTAAGAAAATAAAATTTTGAATTAAAATGATTTAATATCATTTTTTGTTTTAAAAAGAAAATAGAAATTTGTTTGCATGTTGCACAAAAATAGAAAATGGGTTTTTTCCATTAACATCATCTTTATGCTCACACAAAATGCATTATCTTCTTTATTTTGATTCTCCAAGCATGAGCTGCAAGCCATGCACTCCATCTCTTTGCATGTTCATCTATTATATATAAAGAAGAGTGGAGTTGTTGGAGAAAAGGGTAATACAGAATTTCGAAAGAAATTTTTTTGAAGAAGAAGCTGTTATAGTTATTTGCAAGTCTAGCAGAACAACTATGAACACCTCTTGAATAAACAAACACTTCATTATATTCAAAAGATACACCGTAAATATTCTCTAAAAGACAAGAAATGGAGACCATATTCCTTTTCATCGTAGGTACAAAGAACACATTCTTGAGTAAGATAAAAGAATCTCCAAAAAACAATTTCACATCTCCCACTGTTTTAGCTGAAATAACTTCACTTGTGCCCACCTTGAAACTCATCTCATATTCAGAAAGTCTTTTCCAAGAACTAGTTTCCTATAGAAAAGTACAAACATGATTAGCGTCGCTTGAATCTAATATCCAGGTAAGGTGAGAATTTTCTACTATACATGTTTCAATAACTAGTAAATCATATTTACCTTGTTTATTCTTTTCTGCTTTCTTTTCAGCCAGATATTTTGGGCAATTACGCTTCCAATGCCCAACCTCTTCACAATGGAAACATTTTTCCTTGGGAGTTTTATTTTTGTTTTTCTTCGTAGCGGTTTTCTTTTTCCCTTTTTCCTTTCTTTTTCATCTGTACGGTTTTATCTTTAGAAGAAGAAGAAGGGCCAACTTTCTTATCATCAACGGGTTTATACCAGACGTTGACCCTTTGTAAAACTTTTTGGGTTTAGAAATAACATTTATTTCCTTTTCCTTGAGTTTCATCATCGATTGATAAGTTTGCAATTCATTCAACGTTGTTAAGTTATAAGTGATTTTGTTCATGACAACATTTGTCCTGAACGACAGATAGCTCTCAAGAAGAGATTCTAGTATCATGCTCACTTGACTTGTTTCATCTATCATAGCCCCGTGAGCCTCTGCGATGTTAAAATGAACCATCATGTTAAGAACATGTTCTCTCATGTTGGTCCCATCCTTCATACGTGTCATATACACATATTTAATGGCTTCATGTCTAACAGACGATGACGGCTGCTCGAACATCTCCTGTAATGATGCCATGATCTCACAAGCTGTGGGCATGACCTCATGTTTCTTGTTGAGTACATCAGATATACTCGGCAAGATATAAGACCGGGTTTTTTTTCGTTCTCCCTTACCCACCTATCATAAACATCACGAACATTTCGGGTCACCGTTGAAATGGGAACTGGAGGACACTCCTCCGTTAACACAAATCTCAAGTCATCTACTACTAATGTTGTATTGATATTTGATTTCCAATTGGAGTAACCCTCTCCATTAAATTTTTCAGAAGCAAGTAGTTGTATAATCGAATTCGACATTGCTAAAACATTTTAAACAAATTCTATTAAAATATGCATCTAAATCCATTTGCTAAAACTAATAAAGTATCCAATAAATCTTTATTTATTTGCAACGATACTTAAGTGATTTAAAACAAGTGCTACCGTGGGGCAGTTAAGAATCCTTCACAGAAGCAAGACAGTTCTTGACCAAATACTATTATCTAGAATAACTCATATCCCAATAGTTCTTTTGGTTATTGTTTTCGATCAAGATCTTTACTAACACTTAGTAATTCTTGTAAGTGTGACCCGCCATTTTAAGATCTTATAGGACGGTATGAATATGCCTCCGAGAGAGAAGACAATATCCAAGATGGAACTATAAGACCCTATTCATTTTACTGAAGCTTGGGTTGTTCTAAATCATATGTTACAACCCTCCGTAGGGATCGCCGCGGTTAATGATTAGCTAGTACTGCATAAAAACGACAGCAGGCGCAATATAAGAATCTCACGGTTCAAACTAATGGAGGAGACCATAGGACAATGTTGACACATTTCCTTCACCCACTTACTATGAACCACTTCCTTCATTCACCTTGTTATTGACCCATGCAAACATTTTCCGTATGGAGTAGTTGAGGTAAAATCGACAAGAAGCCGAGCATGGATCTCACGGTGTGAACTCTTGAGAGCTAATAACTATATATCAAATATATTGTTAATCTCCCATTGAAGTATTCTAAATGTTTGGGTAATTTATTTAGGCATGACGGCTAATTTCATACAACCTAAGTGTAAGTGGTTTATCCAAATATAACTCTTATAATTGAATTTAACCTAAAATGTCTAGGTGATAAACCATTTTATTACCTCACATCACTCACGTAAGCTCATAAAATTAGTTAACAACTCTCAATTATTTGGTCATAATCCCCAGGTAGAAAGTGTTCCGTAAACCGTCAACTTAAGTACCCCCAGCCTTAGACATGTTTATGAACCGATATGAGTTTGTAACCGTATTTTATAAGACAACAATCTATTTTAATGATTAAAATTAGTTGTTAACCTAATTGAGCATGCAACTGTTCTTTGGTATGGATTTTAACCAATTTTATAGCAACTTACAAAATTTAGCATGCTTAACATCCACAACATTCAACAAAGGTATCTAATGTAACTATTATATTAAACATAACCCTAACATGCATACTATATATTATAACAATTATAATACACTGTCAATGCATGTAACATGCTTCCTATGGTGGGGTTTTAAATCTACATGGCATACTGTATGCATATACATGAATTTATTTAATTATCACTTATATCTCATGCATAAACAATTAAATACTAACTGTTATGGTTTTTGTTTTGGCATAAATAAGCAAACAGATAGCTAATTATTACAAACAGCTTCAAAACCGTCTTTGAACCGCCAAACCGAACCCAAAACAACTTGAACCGGGCTGGACGAGTCTGAACCGGACCAACCACAACCATTGAGGCTGAATCAGATTAAAGCTTGAGTAAACCGGTTGAAATAGTTGCTTTCAGTCCAACCTCAATATGCTGTTAAGGCCGATCGTGTAACGCCTAGATGTAATTGTCTAGTGTCATCGCTTGGGGTTGTGAGGAAGTACACGATCGCATAGTGTTTCCTGAAACCTGAACGATCGTTTAGCTCTATTGCATAGGACTAGATGATCGTTTCGTTCCATCACAGTGCAATCACTTAGCTTCATTGCATAGTACTAAGTGATCGTATAACACCATCGCCCACCGCATTCAAGTCGTTGTTTAGTATCCGCCCATAGCTAAACGATCGCATAGCTCCATCGTATAAAACATCATCGGGTCGCATAGCATTTATCTACACAATCGCTTAGCTCCGCGACCAAACGAACGCTCAGTGCTATCACGTAGCACTTCATCGCATCGTTTAGCGCATATCATTGCTGAACAATTGTATAGTGCCATAATTTAGCAAAATCAATGAATCGTCTAGTTCCCACGACAAAAACTAAACAATCGTGTAATGCTATCGTATAGCAAATGAACGTATCACTTAGCTCCGCAGGTACATGATCGTTTAGTGCTCAACATCACAACGAACAACACATATTACTAAACCATCATTTAGCTTTTCTTCTCATCGTATAACGTCTAAAGCTAAACGATCGTTTAACAAGTGGACCTTAGCAACAAAACGGTGTTGCAAGAAAGAGAAATTGAACCTTGTTAGACATGGTTCGGTCTATGATGAGTTATGCTCAATTACCTCAATCCTTTTGGGGATATGCAGTACAGACTGCTGTTTATATTCTGAATGTTGTTCCATCCAAAAGTGTTTCAGAAACACCATATCAATTATGGAAATGATGCAAAGCGAGTTTACGTCATTTCCGCATCTGGGGTTGTCCAGCACACGTGTTGGTACAGAATCCTAAAAAATTGGAAACACATTCAAAATTATGCCTATTTGTAGGATATCCCATGGAAACAAAAGGAGGATACTTTTATGATCCCCCAAGAAGATAAAGTGTTTGTATCAACAAATACAACTTTCTTGGAAGAGGATCATATTAAGAATCATCTACCTCGCAGTAAACGAATATTGCAAGAACTGTCTAAAGATACTTCAGATAAATCAACAAGAGTTGTTGATCAAGCTGGTCCATCAACAATAGTTGTTGTCTCGACATGTCCATCCCAAGAATTGGGGATGCCTCGTCGTAGTGGGAGGGTTATTCAACAACTTGAACACTACATGGGTTTAACAGAAACTCAAAACAACATACAAGATGATAGTTTAGAGGATCCGTTAACCTTTAAGAAGGCAATGGAAAATGTTGACAGGAAACAATGGATAAGCCATGGAGGATGAAATGAAGTTTATGTACTTCAACTCAGTCTGGGAACTTGTAGATCAACCACAAGGTGTTACATCTATAGGTTGTAAGTGGATCTACAAGAGAAAACGAGACCAAACTGGCAAGGTACAAACCTATAAAGCCAGGTTTGTGGCAAAGGGTTTTACCCAAAGAGAAGGAGTTGATTATGAAGAAACTTTTTCTCCTGTTGCCATGATTAAATCAATAAGAATACTTCTTGCCATTGCCACATATTATGACTATGAAATATGGCAAATGGATGTCATGTCAACTTTTTTGAATGGCTATCTTGTTGAAAGTATTTTTATGTCTCAACCAGAGGGATTAGTCGAAACAGGAAAGGAATAAAAAGTCTATAAGCTTAATCGATCCATTTATGGATTGAAACAAGCGTCCAGATCCTAGAATATAAGATTTGACACTGCAATCAAATCTTATGGCTTTGAACAGAATGTTGACGAACCTTGTGTATACAAGAAGATAGTCAACAAAACTGTAGCATTCTTAATTCTGTATGTTGATGATATCTTGCTCATTGGGAATGAGACAAGCTTTCTTGCTGACGTAAAGAGATGGTTAGCATCATAATTTCAAATGAAATATTTGGGTAATGCTCATTATGTTCTAGGAATACAGATCTTTCGAGACCAAAAGAATAGAACATAAGCACTGTCTTAGGTATCTTATATTGACAAGATGTTGTCAAGGTATAATGTGCAAAATTCCAAGAAAGGTTTATTACTTTTCAAGCATGGAATTCATTTTTCAAATGAACAATGTCCTAAGACACCTCAAAAGATTGAGGAGATGAACATAATTCCATATGCTTCTGCAGTTGGGAGTTTAATGTACGCTATGTTGTGTACACGCCCCGACATATGTTTTGCAGTTAGAACCGTCAACAGGTTCCAATCCAATCCTGGACACGATCATTGAACCGCTGTAAAAAAATATTCTCAAGTATCTAAGGAGAACGGGGGACTATATGCTTGTGTATGGACATAAAGATTTGATCCTTACAGGATACACTAATTCTGATTTTTAGACTGACGTAGATTCTAGGAAATCTACCTCAGGATCAGTTTTCACTCTTAACGAAGGAGCTATAGTTTGGAGAAGCATCAAGCAAAGTTGTATCGCTAACTCCACCATGGAAGCAGAATACGTGGCTGCATGCGAAGCTGCTAAGGAAGCAGTATGGCTACGCAAATTCTTAGCTGATTTGGAAGTTGTTCCAAATATGCACCTGCCTATCATACTATATTGTGACAATAGTGGTGCTGTTGCTAACTCAAAGGAACCCAGGAGTCACAAGCTTGGAAAACACATTGGATGAAAGTACCATCTCATTCGGGAGATTGTACACAGAGGAGATGTGCTCGTCACAAAGATAGTCTCTGAAGACAACCTTGCTGATCCATTCACCAAGGCCCTCTCGGCTAAAGTTTTCGAGGGCCACTTAGTGGGACTAGGACTCCGAGTAGTGTAATCTAGGGCAAGTGGGAGAATGTTTATGGTATTGTAGATGCCCTAATTTATTGTATTTTCCCATTATGTATCTCAACATTATATTGTATATATTTATTCTCACTGGAGTTTTAGTCCAAGTGGGAGATTGTTGGGAATGTCTTAGAACTCGCAGTTCGTGTTAAACATTCTATTTAATCAATAACAATGACTTGTTGATTTTGCATCTTATTATGAAAATCCAGTAAACGCATCATTGGTTATAGTCTGAATGCTGTAACTTTATGTAGTGACATAAACAGGATCAAGTTGATAGTATATAGCCTAAATGGTCTAATAAGTATATGGATGAAATTGGGTATCTCATCCTGGTAACATTATTGGATGTGGCCCACTCTGTAGTTATTACAAGAAGTTGTAAGGTGCTACAAACGATGTGATCCACAAATCATTCATCTTGAGACATGAGTGTGGGGCATCCTATACAATGAGTTTGCATATAGACTAGACCACGAAAATGGTCACTTTTCTTTATAACGGCCATTTACTGTTAAAACTAACTATTTCATTTATTATACACCCTAGGTTAACTTGATCTTAATCCTGAGCTAGCTATGAACTCTTGTTTGTTCGGGATTATCCTTTGATCTGCAAACGGTGAGAGTAGTCTAATAGCACTGCTTAATAAGCTTACCATTTTGGGGATAAGACCGGATGAATAGTTGGGGACATAGCCTTGCAAGATAGAATTCACTTCTTCCCTATTTAGAGTTAGCAGATAGGTTGTTCTCTTAAGTAGATTGTTCTCTTAAGTATTGTCTCTAGGTCTTGAACAATTGGCGCCCCCCCTTCTCATGATAGAGAAAATATTTGATTCATAGAGATTATGAATCAGAATTGTTCATTAGAGAATCAGTGGGAATCTAAGGAACAAGATGTAGTCACAGGGGTAAAACGGTATTTTGACCTAGTTGTGATTACGAACAACCTGTGAATGATCAACTTACTGATTATGGTTATTAAGTAGACATAATATATCTACAGTGAAGGGAGTTCAACTATGGGCTACAGTGGAGTGTCCCATAGTTAACGAATGGGGGTTAGATCAGACTAATGAGTTTAGCCGATTAATCTCAAATCGTTGGAGCTCATGATCTGTAGGTCCGTGAGATCCCCCTACTAGCTCGTAAATAGATAAGCTTTAGGGTAGCTTGAGAGATTAATTTGAAACGTTTAAATTAAACGGAAGAAGATAATAAATATTTAAGTATGATTTAAATATATAAAGATGATTATTGTGAAAAAATTAATTTATGAAATTAATTTAAGAAAATAAAATTTTGAATTAAAATGATTTAATATAATTTTTTGTTTTAAAAAGAAAATAGAAATTCGTTTTCATGTTGCACACCGTGGTGTTCGTGCTACGGTGTTGCGGTCATGTAGATCGAGCATTCGAAGTTGCTGTTGCCCAAGCGGTCGTGTGCAAAGGAGTGTGGAGACGCATATGCAATTGTTTGTACAGTTTTTCCCTTTGTGCATTTGAGTTTTTCATGCTGTAATTTCTATATGAATTGTATAACCGCTTGTTTGAAGTCGACTATAAATGTATTGTTCATTCATGATTTTGATTTGGAATTATCTTTCTTTCGCTGCTCATGGAAATCTCGAATCCAATTTTTCCTTCACTAGGTATATTTATAAATGGTTGGGTTGGAATAATAGAATTCATTTTAACTGAAGGCATCGCCACTAGTGGGATGAGAGCAGGTGAGGTTGGAACATGAATGGAGGGTGTTGGAATTGTTTGTGGTCCCGAAGATTGTTCGCGTACTTGGTTAGAATCAAATTGTGGAGTACATCTAGATTGGATGTTGTCACCAATCCAATCTTCATTTCTATCATCCCTTAGGTTACATGACTTAATATTCTCATCTAGTGAAGACATGGTGGGAATATTATGTGATGGAATGGTTGCAAAGTCAAAGTTTTAATTGGTTGGATTGGTTCAAATCGTTGGATTGCACTGTTGGTACATACTATCTGTGCCTACTCGATGACTTTCATGAGATGTAATAGATACAAACAATGGCATCCGGGATGCGTCACTGCCTTCCAAAAAAAAGCTAAGATTTTCATCATCAACTATGTGAATCGGGAGAGTTGGGACCAATAGAATGTATCAATATTTGATGCGTATATCAAGCATATCCAGATTAATATTCAGTCATTAGTGTAGAATACTCATTAATCGTTATATCATTTCTGACCTTCAAACCTTTCATATGACCTCCAATATAATTGTTTCCGGACTGGTTCCATTCCCCACCAAATCATACAAAAATGAAAGTAGCGTCATTGATCTACAATCAGAAAATTGACAATTAGATTAGAATTGCTATTAAAGTAATTGATAGCCCAGTAAGTAATACACGATTGATAGCACAAAAAATGTGCTATTTACTTCTTAATTATAGGTCGTAACTATATTTAATGTCTTTATTTAATGATTTTATAGGTACACTACAAGAATTTTGGGCTTTAATGTCGGTTGAAAAAAGTGAAATCGAATGTATAATGTCGATTTTATTTTATTTTTTTAAAAAAGCGGACCTTTAATGTCAGTTTTAAACCGACATTATAGGGGTACCTTTAATGTCGATTTTAAAGCGACATTAAAGACCCGCTTAATTTTTCCCTCTTCACTCTCCCCCTATTTTCTATTTTTCCCCCATTTTTTTCATTTTTTCCTCTTCACTCTCCTCCTATTTTATTTTTCCTCTCATTCTCACACTTCCCTCTTCAGACCCTCTTCTTTCTCACTTCTCTCTTCCAAACCCTTGTCATTCGTCCGTCGATCATGGGTGAAGAGTCTGTCGTGGTGTAGATCTGGCTTCCGTGCAAACCTGTTCGTCGTGTAACCCGTGCCGCCGCACCCAGTCGCCTGGATCTACTGCTCGTTTTTTCAAAGTGCCACAGCCAACCTGGATCTGATCGTGGGTGAAGCTCGTTCTGTCAAAACGCCACGCCCGTTCTGCTGCTCTCTCTTTAGTCATTTTTTTCTGTTTCTTATACTCTCGGTTTGATAAATAAGCACCCAAACTTGATACACTAATCATATGTCTCCAAATCTGAAGTTCATATTCCTACATGGTGTGTGCCGCCGTTCGTATATACATATATACATATACATAATTTCAAGTAAGGTTGACTCTTATACTTTTCCCTCTTAAATTTCAAATCTTTTATTGATTTAAATGCAAAATTTTCAAATCTCGTATCAAATAAATTTAAATGGATTATCTTCTCAATTATATTAGTTTTGATACTAAAATACAAAATTAAAAGGAAAAAAATCTAATAATTTGAGATAATTAATTTAAATTCACAAGATCTCAAAATATTGCCGTTTATATACCAATGATATATTATTATATTACATTTTTTTAAAAATAAATTATACAAATAGTAATAGTATAAAAGAAAAAGATGTATGAAATAAAAAAATAGTTAAACTATGATAAGAATACAAATCCCTAAATATATAAAAAAAAATTGAAAAAGAATTAGATATAACTTAATCAATTTGAAAAAAGAAGGTAATAAAAAACTGAATTTGATAACAAAACGTATAAATAAATTAAAAAGGAATAAGATAAAACCAAATTTGATAAGAAAATGTATAAATAAATTGACAATGAATAAGATAAAATCAAATCTGATGACAAAAGATAGATTTGGATAGATAATCGTGGAGAAAAATCAAGAAGATATATAATTTTGTTATAAATGTATAAATAAATCGACAATGAATAAGATCAAGTCAAATCTTATGACAAAAGATAGATTTGGATAGATAATCATGAAGAAAAATCAAGAAGATATATAATTTTGTTATAATAACGGACAAAAAAAATTATGGTTAAAATCTCATAAGTTTACATTACAATTACGTTGTATGTGTAAATGTAAAATAATTAAATCTCATAGCTTCATGTTACTATTGCAGTGTATGTGTAACTATATGTTAGCTAATTGATGAAATCTTATATAAACATAATTATAATAATATGATAAGTGCTAAAATTGATTAAAAAAAATTGAAGAATATTTGAATGGAAAAAAGAAATATCACTTCGTAAAAAATGGTCATTTAAGGATGTGAGAAATATACAGCTAATTATTAAGAATATATGTATATAATTATGAAAATCATTAAAATAATAACAAAAATAGTATATAAAACAATTTAATCCTGCAAGGATATAAGAAATTTATAACTAATTTATTAAGAATATATATATAAAATTATGAAAAACAATTCAAAGATTTGAATAAAATTGAATATGTAAAAAGTAATGAAAAGCCATTCAAAGATTTGAATACATTTGAAATTTGATTAGATAAAATAAAATTTAATAATATAAGAATATTTAAAACATTAATTTGATAGAAAAATCTGGATATTTAATTCAGATGAGATTAATTCAAAAAGTGGTTAAACATAATCTCAATTACACTGTATACATAACTCGACCTTATGTTTTATTCTACAATTACCTTGTATTTGTAGTTTCATCAATAACAACTACGAACCAGACAAAGGCAAATAACGGTTTTAGAAATTTGTGACCATGTGCATGTCAAGTGAATTGCCATAAATCTTATTCCGAATCAGTTTTGCCATTTATCAGTATGAAACCTAAAATTTTGTACCCTCGAATTTTCCTTTTTTTTTTATTCAATCTTAGATCCAACCCAATCTAAGAAAAATAGAAACTAGTCCTAAACCCAAAAATAAAATTAACTCAGCCCAATGCAACTTTTATAGTTTAAGTTGAGTATAATTTAGGTTGTCAGATTACTTGAACGAAGGATATGACGACATGGCTAATGGAGGTTGTAAATTTTGCTTGAGAAAATTTCGTTCGGAAACATGGCTAATGTGTCTTCATTTTATACATAACAAAACAGTTCAATATTCATTATCATATAACAATTACATTTATAATTAAATAATTAAAAGAAATTGTAGCAGCTTTCTTAGATAAGAAAACTCTTAATTGTTATGGAATAAATAATAAAATAACGTACACACATTTATATTTTTGAGAAGGCGTATATACATGATTTAATTTTAAATGTGTAATCCCATATTTGCTATTTATTAATAATTAAAAGGGAAAAATGGTCCAAAAATATCTTTTAAAATACTCACCTTTTAATGTATTAGTGTAATATCTCGTGTATTTTTTTAATAACTTCTAATATTTTTCTCATTATTTTTATTTCATTTAGTTGGTTTGAATATTTTTATTCGATATATGTTAATTTATTTGTAAATTTAATTTTCATGTAACGAACTTAATAATTTATTTAAATTTAAATTATATATATAATTTTGTATGCTAGTTGTGTCACAAGGATTCATATTTTTTACCCAACAAACTTTTTCGTTCTTATAATTTATTTTAATCGATAAAATAAATTTGGTTGAATTTATATACATGGATGGGTTCTCTCTAAAACATGGACCTTTAATATTAATATTGTTGTTTTCAAAACTTATTAGAGAAATATTGTTGTTTTGGGAGTTTGAGGCTAGAAGTCGAACGTTGAGAACTCGACTAATGTGGAGGTCGAATATTGAAAACTCGACGAACAAAGAAAAACTTGAAAACAATACATAGGCTGAAACTTCAACCCTCGACAAGGGAAATCTCGCGAATCTCGCTTAGGTTGTCGAAGGTTGAAGTTTCGACACACATCCACCCTCGAGATTGCAGGTTTATTACTTTTCTTTTTCCCTCATAGAGGAAATAAAGTAATGAGATGGTATACTATATGTATCTTCGTGTTGCCCGAAAACCAGCTTCGAATATACGACGTTCCGCCTCGTGTGGGACCACATTGATTTTGTAATTATTTTTATATAAATGGAGATATTTAATTTACAAATTTTTTAAATTTTTATGAGTTATTATTTTTTTTATTTATTCTTTTTAGAGTTATAATAAAAATGAAAAATATTTTTTAAGAAATTTTTTTATAAAATGAAAAATTAAAAAAAAAGGGATTAGAAAAAGGGAATGTGGAATGTGTAATAATTAAAAAGAAAAAAAAATGAAAAATTTGTACGGTATTTTCTCGCTCTTCTATCAAATCTCGCTATCTCGCTCTCGCTGAACTCCAATAATCTCGCTTTCTACGTTAAATCCTCGCTTCTCTCGAAATGGTGCTCTCTTCTCATAATCTCGCTCTCGAATTGATTGGGATAGAGGTTCTAGTGCCCAAAAAGAAATGGAGATCATTAGCCCTTATCTTATTGTCAAAACTTGCGATATCAGTATGATCAGAAATCCGTAAAAATTTTCAACGCAAGTTTTTGAAGGAATGTCCAGATGGAACACTATATGAAAGTTGAAATATCTGATCTTTTGTAATAGAGGAAGGTTTCCGAATATAGATATACTTAAACAACTATCAATAATCATGATTAGGAATGGTTAAGGTCGGATGGTTCGCAAAGGTTCGCATGTAACAAGAAAGGAAGGTCGGGGGTTTTCAAAAATTGAACCTATCTAGTTCGAATT